>NC_036657.1:2341249-2502315 GCF_002806865.2 Cucurbita pepo subsp. pepo | reverse complement strand
AAAAAAAAAAAAAAAAAAAAAAAAAAAAAGGCCACAATTATTAAATAAGTAGATATTTTGGAAAAAAAAATTGGTTAAAATAATAATTTCAAAAGTTCAGATACAAAAATATAAATTCTGAGAATTAAGGGACGTATTGGAATAAAAAAAAAGTTTTTTTTTTTTTTATAAATAATGGGAAGAAATTTATTTTTTTAGTTATTTAAAATAATTGAATAAATTTCGTCAAGATTGTTGAAGGATCTGGATGTTGTGTTTGTAAGAAAAATTAGCAATAAAAAAAAATTTAAAATTCCAAATGAACAAACAGAAAAGACAAATACAGCTTAATTATGTAATTATAAAATATTGGGTGTTTTTTGCCCTCCATATCAAAGGAAGGACCTCTATTTATTATTTTACGTGTCATACGGGAAACGGTAATTTTGAGTTTGGAGTGAATTAGGTTCTATTTGAATTATTGATTTTATAAATCTAAACCTTCCGAGAAATGAAGCATTTCTTATAAGGGTGTAGAAAAAAGAAAGTTCAAAGAAGACTGTGTATCTGTTAGCGGTGGACTTGGACTGTTACAAATGGTATCAAAGCCCTACATCGGGCGATATACCGACAAGAATGTTTGACCCTGACCAGAGTAGATGGTAAGAGAAGATAAACATTTCTTATAAAGATTAGAAATCTCTTCCAAACACATTTTAAAACTGTGAGACCGACCGAAATACATAACAAACTAAAATGGACAATATCTAATGACAATGAATTTAAACGGTTACAATATATTTTTTAAAAATAGATTCTTCTGTAAAATTAAAATTTTTAAAATTATAGGATTAAAAAAAATATATTTTAACTCAACTTTATTTTACATTAAAAGTATATTAATGGTAATTAATTTTCGTTCTTACAATTTTTTCTTAAGTAACTCTATTATGAAAGGCCGAGCGTTGTTAACTAGAAAAAGAGCGGGATTTGAAAAGATAATATGCGAGAGAGAATTTGAATGAGAGATTAAGGTGCTATGTATAATCTTTCTTCTCATAAAATGTTCGTTAATTTAATAATCACAATGAGAGAAATAATTGAGTAATTTGATTAAATTGAGGAAGAATACATACCTTAAAATGGTTGGGATATCGGATCATTTTATTGCACTACACTTCTGGAGATAAAAGGAGCTATTTGATAAATAAGTCGTGATAAAGACCATTTATTATATTATTAGTATCATAAAAGATTTTGTTGATAAGATAAAGATTATTAGAAAAATAATTGTGATATTAAAGGAAGAAATTTGTTTAATTATGAACATATATGATGAAACAAACTTACTCCACGGCCCGCCAATGAGGGTGTAATCTCGACATCATGTTTCTTTGACTCGAATCTATTTAAACATATAGTCCTAGAACAATGTCTTGATTTTCAACCAATTGCATAAATATTCAATATATTTGATAATACGAGCCAAATGAAAACAAGGAAAAAAATATGGTAATAATGTTTAGATATCTTTAGATTTCAATGGCAAGGACATAAACCTTTATGACTATTTAATTGACCAAGTCAACGAGTACAATAATTTTGAGGAAGGATTCTCACACGCAACTCCAGCTATTTTTACTAGGTGTAAGACACTGGATTAGGTAGCATAGTATGTTAAGCTAACACCATACTGGTTGGCAATTTCCTTATTTGCAAATCTTAATTCGTCTCATCCTTCTGCTTGAATCGAAGCGAAACTACAAGATGATTTCATTATTTTCTTAATTATGTTTCAGATTAGATAATTTTTTAGACATAAAATTTGAACCGAACACAATTTTTTTAATTCAACGAAGAAAAATATGAGCATATATTTCTTATTTTGATCGTGAAAAAAATGTGAAGTTCCCAGCTGGACATGAGTGTGACATGTTCATATTGGATGTATCTTTTTTTCAATAACATATATTAGATATTTAAAGTCAAAAGCAACCCAACGTGGAATTGGAGCCATAGATTGTGACACTTTTTTCCTCATAAAAAAAATAATTTAATTTGGTTTATTTTTTATTTGCCTCGGAACCTCCTTCACCCAATTACATATTACACATGAAAGAGATGACAATATTATCATCAAATTTTTTAAAAAACAAAAATTAGGTCATTTTCATGAATATTATGATCCTGATCGATTTAATTTCTTTTTAAGTGAATGTTAATGATTTATCAATTTAAAATATAGTAACATGATTATCGTTTTATTTTCTTTTGATATTCATAACAATTTAATTAGAGATTTTCAGTATTAATAAGTCAAAAATTATTGTTAAATATGAGAAGAAAAATAGAAATATATAATTAATGGTGTTTGAACACCAAAAAGATTGTGCCTCATTAAATCTCTATAAATCTATAAATGAAAAAGAGGTTAGAATCGTTTGACCCATAAAAATTCAAACATTGAAGCCGTTAAAATTTTGTGCAAAAGTCAATACTTACGATTAAATTATGTTGTGTTCGTATATTAACAAGGTCATGCATATTAATTCAAGTTGTCCCACTATTTTTTTTTTTATCAATCAACAGGTTAAAATATTATTATTTTGTTAAAAAAATACTAGAAGTTTAAATTTAATGAATTCAACAAAATAGTATTGAGAAATAAATATATAGATATTTCTAAAATACGAGTGTCATCTAATATTATTACCACAGTTAATGAAAGTCAAACAATTCAAAAAAGTTGGAGATAGAAAAGAATAATAAAAATATTTCAAATTGTTGATTAATTAGCTATAGATCTTATTTATTGTAACGATCCATGTCCATAATTTAGAATTCGAATTCCGTTGCATCCCCTATAACATGGTTAGGTTTACTAACCCCTCGCTTCTAAAAGTAAATACTATTTCTACAGACCAACATAAGTCATTTCGGTATACTTTGTCCTCACTCACATGCATCTTATGGGTTCATTATAAAATTGCTCCAAATAAAAATACATTTAACCGGTAAGTTTCTACGAATGAGCCATTGAAAAAAATTGCTCCAAATAAAATGTTCCTTCCATTCTTTTAATTCTTTCTTAATTATTCTATCATTAAATGACTCTAATTCAGATGTGGTATCTATTCATTCATTTGAAAGGTTGATTATTATTGACCGTGTGAAAATATATAGAAAATGAGGTATGAATGGTTTTTTCTTCCAAAAGTTAATACAACTATAAGTGTGTTTGTGATAGCTTTTGAAAAAAAGATATTGACTTAGAAAACTTTAATTTGAAGAAATTTAAAAAGATTAAAATATCTAAATATATACCATTATACTAATAAAATAAAATTCAACATTTGTAATTAATAATGTTTTACAATATTAAAAATAGTCAACTAATTTTTATAGAAAAATTAGAGATTAGGTAAAATATACCTAAAATAAATTACGGGTAAAATAAGTAATCTGCGCAGCAAGAAAGAAAATGGACTCAAATTCCTTGTTGTCGTTGCTTCGGTATTGTTTGACGTGGCAAAACCGATGAAAAGGATGGACACGTGGTGGGTCGACAGGCCCAATAAGAGGGTTACTTTTCATGGGCCCAATAACTTCTCATTGGGCAATCCTGGTCCAGTAAACGGCCACATATTTGCCCTAAAACATAATAATAATAATAATAATACTTATAAGCTTAAGACCTAAGTCTAACTACCCTGCCAAACTAATTAAATTATTTATATAGATTTGCCAATAAATGATTGTAAGCTTAAAAAAGAAAAAAAAAAAAAAACTCATAATTTTTCCAAACTTTTTTATTAGTCTCTAAAATAAAAAATAATAATTATCTTCGATCATTTAGTATAATTTTTCATTTATAAAAGTTAGAATTAAAAAATATATTTTAAAAGTATATAAAAGAAAAAAAATCTAAAATTTATGAACTTTGTGTTATTATATTGTGATGTTAAATAATAACCATCCTCAATTATTTAGTATTATTTTTCATTTATAAAAGTTAGAATTAAAAAATATATTTTAGAAGTATATAAAAGAAAAAAAAATCTAATATTTATGAACTTTATGTTATTATATTTTGATGATGACTAATAACTGTCTTCGATTATTTAGTATTATTTTTTATTTATAAAAAGTTAGAATTAAAATATATATTTTAGAAGTATATAAAAGAAAACAAACTTTATGTTATTATATTTTTTATGATTTTTTTTTTGGAAAAATATAATTATAAAATGAAATTAAAAATATATATATATATATATGTTTGAGTTTTTAAGGAATTTTTTTACACTTCTATTTAAATATTTTAACTTAAATGTGACGGTATCAGAATTGGAGCATCTAACGCCTTGGTACGGGACATGTAATAGTATTATTCCATGTATTTCAATAAATTTAAATTTAATTATTTAAAGTTAATTTTTTAAGCCAAATTTGTTCAATAATAATATTAATTTTTGTTTAAGAAAATTCAGGATAAATAAATATGTTTCTAAAATAGCTCAATCAATACAGATTTTAGAAATTCAGTTAAGTCAATTCTATGAATTTAAAAAATATAGGATTCTTGATTCGGACCCCAAATGCCATAAGGCGAAGAAAAAATGGCGGAGCTCTAATAATAAAGAAAGATTCCAACAACAATGTAGACTCTTAAAATTAAAGCTAATATTTCAAGCTTATAATAACATATAAAAACCTACTTTTTAATAACTTCAATTACTCCCAAACTAAAAGAAGAAAAGAAAAAAAAATCAATAATTCTAAAAAAATAAACTTGATTTGGAAAAAAAAATCGTCATAAAAATTTCCATCAAATTAGACCAACAAAAATTAAATTCTAGGTTAGAATTTTTATATTTATTACCCTATTTAAAAATTTTAAATAATTTAATTTTCTATCGTTAACTTAAACTAAACATATTTGAATGTGTCGAATTTTTATGGATAAATATTTAAAATATTAAATTAAATTTGTTTCTATTTAAATTAATTATTAAAACTTTATAATGAAATAAAAATATCTATAATTTTATTAAATAATACAAATTATTCGAAAACTTACAAATTAAAGTAAAAAAAATCAATCAAAATTCATAAAATTGGTAATTAAATTGATATTAAAAGAAATATTTCAACGAATTTGGTGACAAGAGTGACAGTCGATAGTTATGACAGATGTCGCCCTGTGAATGGAGGATGCAGGGTGTTAGGCGTACATGGTGAGGTGAGGTGTGATTGTGAGGCAAATGGCGCACGTTAGCCTATCAAGGAATTTCCTTCTATAAAAAAGTTACCCTTTTTGGCCTCATTAGGAATTTCCCGCAAAAATTCATCCGGAAATGATTGCCTATGCATAATTTACATTTGTAAAAATAAATATCGGATGAATATTCCATCACTGGATCATCCCATATCAACGAACAAAATTTATATTGAATGCAAAGCTTCATTAATTTGGTTTTATGATCCCAGATTATTCTCGATTTCGAAAAACCTAGATTCATTCCCTCCTCTATCTCCTTCTAATTTTTCTTCGTTTATTAGCAAGCAACATCGCCTTAGATATAGGGATTTGATCCTGCTGCCAACTCAGTTTCTATTCGTTTTGGTAGAACTAGTATTGTTGTTGTGAAATCTGAACTGCATTTTGGTTTACAGAGAATGTTAATTGGCGAGGCGAAATTTTGGAGGAGCCGGAGAGTCTTGGCTTAATTTTTGTGGGGTGGGTCTTGAAATCTTTGCGCCTTGAAGCCAAAATCAGAGACGTTTCTTCGGTGGGTGTGTGAGAGAGAGATAAGAGGGGGTTATGAGAAGAGTACATGTTAGTTTGGAGGAACAATGACTGGACCGTCATTGGGACTTCGTTCAGCGAGTTACGGGGCATTGGATAAACAGCTGAATAATGTAGTTCCGCCATTCCAAACTGCACGTAAGCCTTCCAAAATGATGAAGGAGAAGGATTATTCGTTTCCTTGGATCTGCAAGTTCGTCCATAGAAAGAAGATTGGGATGCTGCTTCTGTGTGTTGTTTCTGCTGCGGTTTTCCTTTGGGTACTGTACATGGGCAAAGGTTTGAGTCTCTTTTGCATTTAGATACATAAACCTTTTAGTCTTTAGTTGTCAGTTGCTGCTGGGATTTTGAATTTCAGATTGATTAAGAAACAAAGCTGGAAATTAGAGTTTGAAGATTTTGTTTGAGCATTCATCAAATTTATATGACATTTTACTTTTGTTATGCTTATGAATGTGGGATGAAATCAGTTGCTATAGGCACCAGACATTACTTTCTTCTTGTTTTCTAATAAAAGCATTCGATTTAGTTCACATTTGTGGTAGATTTATGATTCATTTGGTTCAATTCCCCAATCTTTTTTTACTAACTGACCAAACGTTAATAGATTGATGCTTACCTTTCAAGATTTTATGGTCTCTGCACATTGTTTGACACTATTAACTCTGATCAAATGTTGGACTTTCAAGATTTTTCGAGCCATCTTTCTTTGTGTGCGTTTGCACGAGGTAATGATATGTTTGATTTTGATCATGACTTTCCAGGTGAGGATGCCCAAGAAGAACAGCATATCCAGCACATCAGTATGAACAATAGCTTAGTTATGAGTTTCAGGCAATCCCCATCTCAAGATATTATGGATGATAGAAGTAGTTCCTTGACAAAGAGGAGAGAGACATCTTCATTGGCATCACCTCCTCCTCCTCCTCCACCGCCTTCTCTTCCTCCTCCACCACCTTCGTTTCCTCCACCAGCAATTTTCATGGGTTACACTCTTCCACCAGGACACCCTTGTAATAATTTTGCCCTGCCTCCCCCACCTGCAGATAAAAAGAGAACTGGTCCGAGGCGTAAGTATTGTTCCCCTTTAACGGATTTAAAATCTTGTGCTTTTTGTGGATGTTTCATGACGACTGTAATATTTGGGCACCAATGGATTCTCAAGGTACTTGCACCTTTACTGAGAATTTTCTTTTTAATGCTTCAGCATGTCCAGTATGTTACCCTTCCGTTGAAGAATCTGTTGCCTTGATGCCAAATGCCTCATCAGATTCACCTGTTAAAAAATTGGAATATATTTATGAGGAAAACATAAGAAGAGAGACGGAATTTGGAGGTTCGGACTTTGGTGGATATCTTACTTTAGCCCAGAGGACAGATTCTTTTGATGTAAGGGAGTCAATGAGAGTGCATTGTGGGTTAGTTTTTTCTGTCTTCATCCTTTTTCTTTCATGTTTACTCCAACAATTTTCCATTGCCTATTGTCTACATGGCGTGGGTTGCCCATATGATGATAAATATTGTCCGACATATTACTTTTTATCTTGGATTTATGTGTTTTGGTTTATGTATGCTTGTTTAGGTTTGTGAGGGGAGTCAAACCTGGTCGCAACACAGGTTTTGATATCAATGATGATGACCTTCATGATATGGAGCAGTGTCGTGGTGTGGTTGTTGCATCTGCAATATTTGGTACGATCTTTGCAATTTTGTTTTTAATTGTGAATGTGTGTTTTGTTGCTCATCAAACTACTTATTCTTCAGGAAATTTTGATGTTATAAATCAACCAAAGAACATTAGTGAATATGCCAAGAACACTGTTTGCTTCTTCATGTTTATTGATGAAGAGACAGAAGCATCATTAAAGGAAACTGGTATCATCCTGGAAAGCAGCAAGAAAATTGGGTTGTGGAGAATCGTTGTGGTCCATAACTTACCTTACAAAGACGCAAGACGTACTGGAAAAGTAAACTTCTAAATTTAAGTAAACACAGTTCAATTTTATTAAAATTAGCACACCCAGATGATCAATGTTGCATAGTAGCTCTCAGGGGTTCTTCCTTCTTGAGCCTGTTTGGAATTCAGTTTAAATGGATGTTTTAAGAATTAAGGATATAATGCTCTCCTTTTTTTTTTCTTTTTCTTTTTTTTGATATATATTGTTGCCTATAGACAATAACCTTCTCGTTTTTTTATCTGCTTGAACAGAGAGGCATTTCCATTATGGTCTTTACTTTTTAGCTTCATTTTCACAATGTAATATCACTTTGTGCCTGAAACTAGATACTAAGATGAAGGTGTTGTGCCTTAAAACGTATTTTTTGTCCTGTGTTTTTACTGTTGCAGATTCCAAAACTTCTGGTGCACAGAATGTTTCCTAATGCTCGATATTCTCTTTGGATTGACGGCAAACTTGAGCTTGTTGTGGATCCATATCAAATTCTTGCAAGGTACATCTGATTATCTGTGAACTTTACAACTTTATTGGAGGGTTCTGTACTCATTGAACTTTGTGATGCCATCACTCCTATTCTTCAACCTTCATAATTCCTCCTGTTGAGACATTAAGATGGATCCTATTTTCTTAGATGATACTTCTTGACAATTTCCCAATGTTGAGATACTTATTACCGTGCAATATATTACACGGACTAAATATTGCTCAATATCTTGTTACTTATATTTGCACGAATGAGCATTAGATTAACTTGATCACTGTGAAATCCAACATTGGTTGGAGAGGGGAACGAAACATTCCTTATAAGGGTGTGGAAACCTCTCCCTAATAGACACATTTTAAAACCTTGAGGGAAAGCCTGGAAGGGAAAGCCCAAAGAGAACAATATCTGCTAGTGGTGTACTTGAACTCTTACAAATGGTATAAGAGCCAAACACCAGGCGGTGTGCCAGCGAGGACGCTGGCCCGCAAGGGAGGTGGATTGTGAGATCCCACATTGGTTGGAGAGTGGAATGAAACATTTCTTAAAGCGTGTGGAAACCTCTCTTTGGTAGAGACGTTTTAAAACCTTTAGACGAATACCGGAAGAGAACACCCAAAGAGGACAATATCTGCTAGCGATGAACTTGAGCGGTTACAATCATTGACTTTATATGTTTGAATGCCTTGTTGACCCTCTTTGTGGCAGTAACTGAAGGGTTGTATTGACGGAAATGCATAGAGCCACTCTATCATTTTTCCACAAAAAGTGATAATGGAAAACCTGAGTTTCTCCACTCTGAAGTTTCTTCATAGTCTCACAAGCAAGTGTAGTTTGGCCAATGCTATAAATCTTCATTGATATAGTAATAATAGTATAAACCACAACAGATGTCTAATTTACATATTAGTTGTATTGTAAATTTCTAATAGTTGGAAAGTCTCACACAACCTCTGCAATATAACTATCCTTTGGATTTGATGTCTTTCAGTTTGAAGAGGCTCTGCCAATTTTTTTTTGATGCCCTGCTCACATTTTCAGGTTCTTATGGAGAAAAAATGCTACATTTGCAATTTCTAGACACTACAAACGCTTTGATGTGTTTACGGAAGCTGATGCGAATAAAGCTGCCGGAAAGTATGATAATGCTTCTATTGACTTTCAGGTTAACTTTTATGTAATGGAAGGTTTGACTCCTTATTCCGAAGCCAAGCTTCCCATTACAAGTGGTATGTTCACCCCACCCTCTCCATAAAAGAAATAAGTTAAGCCAGGGTCATATAAGGTTCTGTCTTGGATTGATTACCTGCAGATGTTCCCGAGGGATGTGTGATACTTAGAGAGCATGTGCCTATTAGCAATTTGTTCAGTTGCCTCTGGTTCAATGAAGTCGATCGTTTTACATCAAGAGATCAGATCAGTTTTTCAACTGTGAGGGACAAACTAATGGCCAAAACTAATTGGACACTCTATATGTTCTTGGATTGTGAAAGGCGCAATTTCGTGATTCAGGTAGCTTTTCTATATTGCATTTCATTGATATCATTTTGTAGATTGCTTCTGTTATTGTTGGTAAAATCATATATGATCATAATGCCAAAATGTAGCCATTACTGCAATATTGGAATATCAACATTGTGTTCTGATTGATTTATGGAGCCTTCAAAATTAGTGAATGGGAAAACCTCGTCTTGTATGCAATACTGGAAGAGAGTTCAAAACCTTGTGAAATTTTGTATCATATAATCTGAGAATGTGAAGCTGTTGATAAAGTTTTAAGTGCATGGATCTACCTCCATGACATTACTGAACACTATTTAAGTTTTTGTTTTGTACCTCCTGCAGAAATATCATAGGGACGTACTTGAACAGAAGGCTGTCCATCCCCCACCACCTCCACCTTCCTTACCATCTTCTATAGTTAATCCTGTCAGCAAGTTGTCGTCGGAAAAAGTTCCGAGTTTACCAAGGAAGGCTTCCCAAAGACGTAGTCGAGAGAGGAGGTCTCGGCATCATCGTAAAGTCATTGCAGCACGGGACAATGATTTGAGTTGAGGTTTTGTTCGGAAAGAGTCAATTTTATGGCTTTTTGAACAACCCCTTTTAAAATATTTATCATACTGGGGATAGGATGGCTGTGCAAGATGAGTGATCTAATTCTATTCTATTCTGTTCTACATAGTTCATTTCCTCATTCTTTCTTCTTCTTGAACTTTACGTTCATTTTTTTTATACATAGAGCAGAGCAAACAATATCTAATAATATAATTATTGTGCCAAATTCTACTGATATCTCATAGCCCATTCTACCACTTCCTTTCTTTATCATTGTAACAATTGAACTAGACCTATATATATACACACACATGATACTTCTATTCGTTGTCTTCCTGAAAGTTAGTAAAGTTTATGGAATTCTTATCCTTCCATTATTCTTCATTGAATGAACGGTGAAGGAATGATTTCTTTTTATTGACAATATGAGATCCCACCTCTGTTGTAGAGGAAAACGAATAATTCTTTACAAGAGGGTAGAAATAGAAATCTCTCCTTGTTTTAAAACCTTGAGGGGAAGTCTAGGAGGGAAATTCGAAAGAAGACAATATCTGCTAACGATAGTTTTAGGATGACATATATTGTATCAAAGCTAGACACCAGTTGATGGGCCAACGAGGACGCTGGGCCTTGAAACAGGGTGGATTGCGAGATCCCACGATTAGAAAGGGGAACAAAACATTTTTTATAAGAGTTTGTAAACCTCTACCACCTTGATTAGAAAGGGGAATAAAACATTTTTATAAGAGTGTGTAAACGATCCCACGATTATAAAGGGGAACAAAACATTTTTTATAAGAGTGTGTAAACGTCTCCTGCCTCGGTTAGAAAGGGGAACAAAACATTTTGTATAAGAGTGTTAATTCTCTCCCTAACAACTTTGAGAGAAAGTATGGAAGTCTAAAGAATACTAATACATGTTAAGACAAATTGCTCAGTTTCTAACTTTTGTCCTTTTGAATTTGAGGTGGTAACAGACAAAGCTGTTAAACAAATTGGTGAGTTTACAACTTTTGTCTCTTGAAAATAATAATAAAAGGTTTGGTTAGAAAATTAACTTTATTAGAAATCTAATAAAATAATCAAATTATAAAAAATATTAGATCTTTTCAAATCTATACCTTGAAATCAAAATAATAAAAAACTAAGGTCTCTTCAACCATTTAATTTGTTTTTTTAAAAAGGTGCCTTTAAGAAAATATTTAAATCTTAACAAATTAAAAAACAAAGTAAGAAATGAATTGAACAAAAAGACGTGATTTTTGAGTATATATATATTTTTGAAATATGTGTTTTGAGGTTGGTTTGCAGTAGGCTCTAGCTGTGCTTGGCCTCATGTCGGGCGGCAGCGCTCGCTTAGCGATCCGATTCTACAGCTTTTTCCGGAGTTTGACCGATCGGTATTAATGGAGGAGCTCTTTTGCCCATAACCCATTGGAGTTGTCTCTGCCTTTCCCTATTTCATCATGTTCCCTCAATGTTTCAGCTTCAATTCTCTGTTCCCATGGATTTCCCTTCTCTTCTTCTTCTTCATCTTCTTCCTCCTCAACATCGCTTCAACGGCCTCGCTGATCGATCATTGGAATTCCGATACCGAAGCCCTATACGACCAACATTGCAATCAAATCGTTCCCAAATCGCCTTTAGACACCGACCCCTCTTCCTTCCCCTCCGCCACTTCCATGCTTCAGTTAAGGAACAGTTACTTCACCGGAGGCGACAAGATTATCACTCAACCCCGACGTTTGGACTCTTTTTTCTCCAGACATGTGTTCGTTTATGCGCTCCATGCCCAAAAAACCGTTTCCCCGGGCGTGGTTAAACTCCAAGCTTCCTTGGTTCTTCGAGGCTCCATGATGTATCTCAATTCTTTCGACAATTACAAGCACCGTCGATTGCGTTTGATTCGATACCGAGGGCCGAGGACTCATCCCTGGAAGCCGAGAGTGGGATTTGCGCTCGAAGGATTTTGGTCAGAAACGTCTGGGAAGGTATGCATGGTTGGATCAGGTACGAGTTTAATGAACTCGGGAGTTTTACAGAATTTGAATGTTATTCTCAAGCTGGATTGTCCTACAAACGTAACCATTTCTAATAGCTTGATTACTGGAACTTTGGAAAGTTTGAATCACAATAGCGGTCCGCAATTTTTCGAACCTGTTTCAATCTTGAGTCTAGCCGAGAGTCCGGAATACAAGTATACATTAATAGATAAAGGAATTGAGGGTGGTTGCTTGAGTGGAAATGATAGAGGTCTGAAGCTATCTCAAAATGTATGCTCTGTATTTCGTACGCTTACTGATACGTTTGATTTGGAGTATGAGAGTGACTGCGATGATATGAACTGCAATCCTCTTGGTAAGAATGTCAAATACTTGCCTGTTTCAATGAATTATGAAGGAGTTGAGTGCACCCATGAGGGGAAAATGCTAATATTATTACGCTTTGCCAATTCAAGCTATCGTGTTAATAGATATTCTTTCATACCTAGTGACACCTTGATTGCTGAAGGAATGTGGGATCAGGAGGAAAGCCAGCTTTGTGCTGTTGCCTGCCGGATCATGAACTATACACAATCGTTAACAAATGCTTCCATTGGAGGTTGTTCGATAAGGCTAAGTCTGAGATTTCCTGCTGTTTTTTCTATCAGAAACCGAAGTACTATTGAGGGTCAAATTTGGAGCTCCAAATCTGCAAATGAATCGGGTTACTTTCAGAAAATTGGGTTTCGTAGTTATAATGCAATGTTGATAGATCCTTCACGAATCAAATATGAATATACTGAGGTTGGAACACAAAGTTCATGCCCTCGAAGCAAGAATGTTTATGGTAAGGAAAAGACATACCCTTCTGAGAATTCATCAGACATGAGATTTGATTTGTCCTTGAAGAACAGCGAAGATCAGATTGCAAGGGGTTATGCATCGCCATTCTTTTATGGTCAGCATTTTTATCAGAATGATGTAAACTCTTCTCTGTCCGGGCAAAGAGAATCTGCAGTTCCAATGCCCAGCTACAATGGTCTGCTGAACATTAGCTATAGGATAAGTTTCAGAGCTGATAATGATTTCAAGATAGCTGGGCAAAACTTTTCATCAAAAAAAGTGGAGATTTCTGCTGAAGGATTATACGACAAGAACACTGGTTCTTTGTGTATGACAGGATGCTGGCAACGAGAGCTGATGAAGAAACGAACACTGGACTGTGAAATTGTTGTCAAAGTCCAATTTCCACCTCTAGATGCAAGTGGGATGGATGGTTTTGAGGGAACCATTGAAAGCAAAAGGCCAAAGTCAGATCCTTTCTATTTTGATAATCTGGTGTTGTCTTCAGTTTCAATTTATGATAACCAAGCTGAAGAATCCATATGGAGAATGGACCTTGAGATCACTATGGTTCTGGTTTCCAATACCTTTGCATGTCTTTTCGTTGTCTTGCAACTCCTTTATGTAAATAAACATCCAGAGGTGCTTCCATTCGTTTCTGTCTTGATGGTTGTGATTATGTGTTTGGGACATATGATTCCTCTTCTGCTGAACTTTGAAGCTTTGTTTGCAGCAAACCGTAATCAGCAGAGTGTGTTTCTTGGCAGTGGGGGATGGCTTGAAGTGAATGAAGTAATCGTTAGAGTCGTAACGATGGTGGCTTTCCTTTTGCAGTTGCGTCTTCTCCAGCTCACTTGGTCGTCACGACAGGACAATACAAGTGAGAAGGACTTGTGGGATTCCGAGATAAAACTTACTTATCTGACTCTACCATTATATGCACTCGGCATTTTGATTGCTTGGCTCGTCTATAAGTGGAAGGATTCGAGCTCGTACATGCCATTTTTGCAACCAAGGCACGCACAATATCGATCTTATCCTACTCGAAAGCTCCCGTACCAGCAAAACTCTTTCTGGGAGATTCTCAAATCACTTGGAGGTTTAGTCTTGGATGGTTTTCTGATCCCACAGATCATATTCAACTTGATGCTTGATTCTAAAGAAAGGGCTCTAGCCTTCTCCTTCTATATGGGAACCACACTTGTTCGTCTACTGCCTCATGCTTATGACCTTTACAGGGCTCATCATTCCAGCTGGTACCTTGATTTATCATACATATATGCGAACCACAAACAAGACTTCTATTCCACTGCCTGGGACATCATCATCCCTAGCAGTGTTCTTGTATTAGCTCTTATCATATTTTTGCAGCAGCGCTTTGGTGGTCGATGCATGCTTCCAAGAGTACTTCGTAAACAGGGTCCTTCATATGATCAACTGCCAACCATAAGCAACGAGGAATTGTAAGATAGGACAGTTTGTATTTTGATTATTGCAAAGCTTCCCTTGAGTTTTGAATCATACACAGAAATAGCAAGTTTTTTCAATATCTTTCTCTGATGTATCTTGCCTGACTTGTATTTGATCGACTGGAGAAAGAACTGATCATTTCACTTTAAGGTAAATGATGTATAAAGAAAAGGTATTGGATGGTGCTATTCCTTTTATTGATTTTAACCATTTGGCAGAAGCTCCTGGCCCTCAGTCTATGAGTTCTGGCACAAACCTCTGAATGCATATATTGTCTCTCCAAGAAACTCATTTCAATTACTCAATTCACTGGATCTTGAACAACATGGAAGTCAAAATTCAATAGACATACAATAGAATACAAAATCATGAAGGATGTCAAGGTGGGCAGGTAGAGGAAAGTTCTATCAGAACTAGTTTTCAATAAAATACAGTAACCAGCTTGAGGACTTAATTAATGCATGGGCTACTACAATAAATATGAACAGTATGTACAAATCTTGAATGTCGAGGAATTCCTGTGTCCTTCCCTGTTAAACACCAGAGGCTCGATTTCATTGAATACAGTACACATATCTGGTGTGAAACCGTTGAATGCGGTGGCTCTCAGAAATGCATCAACAATAAAAGCTCGAAGATCTGAGATATTGAGGATGGCTGAATAAGACTCCAATTACAGAATGCATTTGAAGAACCTCATAACATGAAACACAAAGCAATCATGGTGGAGTTCATTGAAATAGTTGCTAAAATTCAGGATGAAGTGCTTTTTAACACATGATATGAACTGTTAGTTATATACAGAATCAACACTAGATACAGGACAACCAACCAAATTTCTAGTTTAACAAATCCATAAAACTGCAAGTGAACGATATCTACAACAAAATACCATCAAAGAAAAAAGAGGAAGCATGCACGACGACTGCCTTACACTCAAAAAACTAAAAGAATAGACAATAAAAATTCAATACAGTCTTTTTGCAAATGGGTCATATTTTTGTTTAGTTTCTAGAAAAGATTGAAAAGGGGAGTACCTGAATTCACATTTCATACAGTCTTTTTGCCAGCAATGATACGAGATATCTGGAGGCCTCGGCTGAAGGCTTCATTAAATAAGATTCTTGTTTGCATTGACTGGAAACCAGGCAACCATGAGAGCAGTGCCAAAGGGGCCATGACAATCATTCCAAACAGTAGATCATACAACCGGGCCGATGAAACAACAGTATCCCACACGACAGTGGTTTGCAGAAAAGGTCTTAGCACCTGAGCAATTGATATTATGCCCCAACCGGTGGGAATGAATGCCAAGAGACACGTAACAAGATCGGCCGTGTTAAAGGGTGTGAACTCCATCAATATAACAATCACCAGTACTATAACCACAATGACTATTAATTGAACCAATCGATAATAGATATGCTCCTTCGCAGCATACTTGTCCTGAGCATATGCTATAACAATATAAATCCCAACAAGAACAATCATGGATACCCAGGAAATAAAATAGACAGCAATACTGGTGTTGTCACCAGTAATGTTAAGGTGATATACAATTGCGTACTGGAAGAAGAAGAAACGAAGATCCAAAATGATCTCTAGAAGTTTTCCCCACAGACCCGTTGTTCTCAGATGGCTGTTCTCCTCTAGCCACCATGCTTCCCAGCTCTGTTCTGCTTTTGTGAACACTCCACCAGTATTCCATAACCAATTAATAAAATCATCAAAGTCGTAAACTGTTTTTAACCAATCAAATCCAGAAGGATTAAATATGAAGGGGGCCATTATCCATGAAACTATGAGAAACCAGCTAGAGATTGACAAAATGACAAAAGTAAAAGTACTTTTAGCCAGAGGGCTCCGGGAAGCATACACTATTAAAATAACCCCAAGCTCAATTGCCTTCACAAAATGACTTCGAGCATATAGTCTGTAGTTTTCTGCAAAGCTCTTGTGCTGCACCACAAACCCACGTCCTGTCGCTCGATACTTAGCTCCACCATGAAGAATAGTGCGTCCAAAGAAGTGGGTGCGAGTTCCCAAAGAGAAAGTGTAAAAAAATGACGCTAGTTGCAACTGCATTGTCAAGAAGTTCCAAATGGCTGGAAGAAACCCGTGCTCTAGGCTGTTCTCCACAATCATTGGTAGTGCTGTGAAAAGACCAAGTTGGATTATAAACTGCTGATTCAGTATTGCTCCAAGGGCCCTATTGTTTCCAGAACTTGATGCTACTGCTGCATCCTCAACCCCACTAAGTGCAAGATAAAGTCGGCCCCATAAAAATACAAAAACAGACAATACTACAAGCATTGTGTTGAAATAGTACCCAACAGTTGTGTAGAAAACTGAAAGCATTCGAAAGAAATCCAATCTATGACCCAGCCGGTATACATCCCTGCTCAAAACCTGCTCACCATTGCCACTGGCCACCTTGGCCTCAAACATAGAGATTTGATTAAAGCCAACATCTCTTCCTTTGCCCACCTGTATATATTCATGGTGTGTCACATTGCCCCCTCTAAGCGTGCAATTGAAGCCAGCAAATATATCCTCACTAATGTTGATCACTCTAGAAGCCTTGCTGATTCCACCACGAGTCAGAAACCAGAATCTGTCAAATACATCAGGGTGCCCATAATGCATTCTAACCTTTAAAGGATTTGCCAGAACTCTCTGTGCTAGGGTCACAAAGTTAGTCTCTTGTGCGGACATGAACCAAGCAAGAGAGGACACTGAGCCAGTGAAGACATTCTCACGAACACCTAAGATGGTTGGCTTCCTAATACCATAAGAGTTCTTAAATTCTTCCAATAAATTTCGCATCTTGAGTGCCTCCTCAAAATAATTCTCTTGGTTCATGTCAATGGTCTGAATTGCATCGCCCCGTGTAAAGATAATTGCATGGTTCTGATTTTCTGGTTTCCCTTCTCCAATCTTCAAAGGACCAGGTAACCTAATTCGATAGATCACAACTTCCTTCTGTAGCTCTTGATCATACTTAACAAGGACAGAGTAAAATTCAACCTCATCCCTCCCATGATGAACTTCATCAACATAGGCAACTCTAAGGGCTTCGTTTTCCTTCATCAAATTTAAGATCTCCTCTGCCCGAGGGTCTCTTTTTGTTTTTTGTAGCCCATAAACTTGGCAGGTAACCACATAGGTGAATTTCATAAGGGCGGTCCCATACTCATATCCTCTAAATAACAATTCTCCAGAAGTCGATCTAGTCAAATTCCTGAAAGGAGGTTGTGTTGAATGTAAACCATCCAAGGCATGCTTTCGGGTTATTGAACCATGTGAAGCAATCTCTTGTGATCCCATTCTAATATCCATCTCAGATGCAGTATCTAGAAATGAGAACATTTTTAGTGCTCTATGATAATACATCATTCCCCTAACAGTTCGAGATAAAGTCTGACCCCTATATGATGCCCAAAGACGAAGGTCCCTTGACTTTTTCGTCCATATGTCATCCTCATGCTCCAAACCCTCTTTACGCATTCGCTCCATAAAATTCCTCCACTCATCCTCGTAGATTCTCTGCAAATAGAACAAAGTCGAAACACCATCCTCATTCTCACTTCGTAACATTTCTTTGCCATACACAACTTCTTCATCGTAGTAAGGGGTCAGAACACTGAAAGGCATCATTTTTTCTACATATGGAGCACGGGGTATGTTCATAAAAAGTGAATTGCTAAAGAAAGCTAGTCGTCTTCTAGCCTCGAGATTGGAAGGGACGCCATGCATTGAGTCTCTAGATGTAAGAATTGTATGCAAACGCTGGACATTCCTATAAAACATTTTGTCCTCTAAATTAGGAAACTCAACTGCCTTCACAAAGAGCAATCCTTCATCAGTGGCTAGATTACGAGGCACCAATCCTTCTTCTCTCAACTGCTTGGTGGATTTCTTCAATTTTGGGAACTCTCTAATGGAAAGTTCATACAAGGCCTGCAATATATTCACTGCCTTGCTCACATCTTTCTTAGTTCCAATTAGAATATCAAGAAGTGAAATTAACTTGGTGTGAATTTCTGGGAGCACATTTGAGTTGTATGCATCCAGGAACTTCCCCAGTCCAATAACGTTATCTATGTCCATAAATAATTTTGCAACAATGGAGTTTTCTTCTGAACCATATTTAACAATAGTCAAAAGCACGGCCTTCACACTATCATATGCTTCAATTACAGCACATCTCTGATACTCATTCTTGCATATCTTTGACCAAAGATCCTCGTCAGGGTTATCTGCAAGCTCTGTTGCCTGACTGAGAGCAAGGAGCAGTTCGTTGCAAAGGAGGAAGCATGGCCAACGGATTACCCTAATGTTCCAACAATTAGGCGGAAGCTCCAAGAGATCGAAATCTCTATCACTAATGAGATCTTCTTCCCTCATAGTTATAATAATCTCATTCCAAATCAAAGCAAACTTGGTAGTATCTATCCTGCTTGATTCAATCTTTTTGTAAGGTTGGCCAAGTCCATATCTTAGCTTCAATCGGTGGATGGCATCACGGATTTTCTTCAGACGTGTCATTTTAGGCGTGAGCTGTTGTACCTCTGGCATGAGACTAAATTGCATTGCACTGGCAAAGAATTGAAATCTAAGGCTTAACTGACCAATGTTCCGAATCTCACCCAAATGCAAAAACAACCCAACAGTAGCACCAACAAGCGATGAGAAGATAGAATACCAAATCTGCAAATCCATAAGGTATATTAGCACAACGGGAGTCCATAACAACACAACAGCTACAACATTGGTGCTACCAAAAAATTCATGCCATTTATAAGGACCCTTGAGGTTCAAAAGTCCCTTGGTTGGATCAACAAGGGGCTGAATCTGAAAGAAGTAACTAAACGAAAATTTGGCAGCCAATACTGCTACCCAGAAAATCGAGTACTTGATATTATCTATAAGCCCTTCACGCAAGCCACGCCCAATAAACATTCGAGTATGAAACCACCATGTAAATAGATACAACACTTTCCAATCTAATTCCTCGAGTCCATTCCTAATCCATGGAAGAACGAAGAGTAACAAAGCCAGCATCTCAGGGATGAGAAAAGCAAATACTGCCCGAAGAAAAAGAAAAATCTCCCCATTTGCCTCATCTGACCAAAAGCCATCCGATTTCTTCTGACTCCAAATCCGCGCATAAAATATGGAAAAAACTATAATCCAAGCAATGGCAGCCAAACCCTTCAGCAGCATTCTGACTCCTAGCCACATGGTTTCCCTCGAAACCAAACTATACTGAGTTCCAGCATCGAGCACAGCCTGAAACAACCGCAGACCGCTCCAAGTGATGAAGACAGTGAGTAACTCCACCTGCACATCCCTACTCTTCAAAGCTATCCATGGATACTGTGGCCCTTGCCAAGCAACAATGATAGAAGCTTGTAAAAACAACAGTAACAATATCCAAATCTTGTCAAAGCTCCTAAATATGTTCCAAAACGACCTCTGCTCCACATAACCTGTCTTCCCCACTCGCCTGTTCTTAGGTGTCGTGGCAAAGAAATTACTACTTAAATTCAATGGCCACCCGAGACTTCGGAAACACCTCCTACTCCAGAAATATTCGTTGATATCGTCGTAATTTCTCCACGCCGAGTGTGGTGCTGAACCATTTCTGCTACTCTCCACCTCGGTCTTAATGGTCTTGTAAATGGGCATTACTACACTCGTCAAAAATGCACAGTCTCCATGAATAGCAGGCGAATATGGCCTACCCGTGTCAGGGTCTATGTAATCGTCGAGAATCTGGTTTAGTTCCATGGCCATAAAATGATAGATATAACATAAACATTCAGGAGCAAATCGAAGATTAGCAGCCTCTCCCCAGATTAAAAGGTAAAGTGACACATACAGCAGTTCTCGACGGCCCTCACTCTTGTCCCGGCTTGAAAGCCGTACATTGGACTTCCGGCCTAAATAGGAGCACCACAAACTATAGTTGCGAAGAAGCTTCTTGCGAAAGTTGCGAAGCACCGTACGGTCGAGTTCATCCGGCCGTTCAGGAGAGGAGCGAAGCCGCATTTGGGAATTAGCAAGGTGGAGAACCAGATGTTCGCGTTGGTTCCGAACGTTATCGTCCTGAAACCCGAAGAAGAGCCCAAGCCAGTCCAAAAGATCGTACTTAGGGTTCCATGGAACAAACGAAGGCCTCCTCAGTTCCCCTACAGTACGTAAGGCGGCGGCGGCGGCGCGTACCTCCGGCGACTGAAGAGAAGGATGGTCAGTGAGAAGATCGTGAATAGGGATTATGTTGTAAGGCTCCACCGGCGGCGGCGCGTTTTGAAATCCACCACGACCCGCCGGTTGAGGACGCTGCCTCAGATTCATGACAGCTAAACTCTAATTTCTCCTTCAAAGTTCCTTCAATTTCCGATAAGCATAGGCTTTCATTATCAGCTTCCTCAATGCGCCGTAACAGTGAGAACCGCCAGTGGATGAAGAGACGACGGCGAGTTTCAGGGCGACCACCGTATAAAAGATTAGCAGAAGGATTAGCTTATGTACTACCTCGAGCAAAGAGAAAAGGGTCGGAAATGGGAGAAAGAAAAGCTAAAAGAGGAAGAGCTTCCCTTTTTCCTCCTTGTCGTGTCGTGCTCGTAAATGATCTCTCTCTCTCTCTGCAGAACTCTAAAAAGAAAAATGAATTTTTTTGAAGAATAAATAAAAAGGTAATTATCTTTCTTTTCATGTCCAATAAATACCAGAATTATCAATCAATTTCAAATATATATTTATTGTTTTATTGTATTTATAATAATTCCATTTTATCAATTTTATTTTAAAACTTTAATCTCAAGTAAAATATCATTTGAAAAATTAACCCCAATTCATAATTTTATTGGTTATAGTAAATATTTTTAACTCATAAATAAAATATTTATTATTTGTAACTTTTTTTTTTTTTTTTTGTTATTGAAACATTCAAATCTCGACTTTAAATTATTTATTTAAAAAGAAAAGTGTTAAGATTATCATCTTATATTATTTAAAGAAATGACAAAATTTATAATTTATAGGATACTTTTTTTAAATATATATATATATATATATATATATATATATATATATATATATATATATATATATATATATATATATATATATATATATTATAATAATATTACTTTGTAAAATTACTTTTTTCACCTTTTGGGTGAAAAAGGAAATTCTGACAGGATGCCAAAAGGGCGAGGTGGAGGAACGTATATTCTGTTTCAAATACTTTCAAAAAAGTATTCACTCACACACGCGCTATCCGCACGCGTGGACCCACGTCTAGTCATTAAAACGACAATACGTTTTTTTTTTTTTTTTGCTTCCATTTTTTTAAAAAAATTTAAGCAAACGGTTATTTATTTATTTATTGGCAATTTGATTGATAAGGTGTTACGAATTTAAGATGAAGGCTTTAGTTTCAGAAATGACACAAACGCGCGAAAAGGCAAGCGTTCGTCCCACGTGCAATGGTCGCAATTTTGTTCGTTTATTACTGTTCACAAAATGAAGCCACCTCTTTTTTTATTATTATTTTATTATTCTCATCTCATATTCTTTATAAAGTCGAGTTGGCAGATTGATCGACCTATAACATCTTAATATCCAATCGAATCATCTCGATCTTATGCATCTAGCCATGTTCGACAAGCACATCCCCAGCTATACATCTTTGCAATCTAATATTTTGATAGTAGATGAGAAAGATATCGAAAAAGTATTAAAAAAATCTCTATGGCTCTTGTTTTCTAAAACATTCTCTTCAAACACACAGAGTCATAGGCTTGAACATAGTTAGCCCATGTAAGCACGCGAATCTAAATTTGCTTGACTCACTTAATGTTGAGAGTGAGTATCATAATTGCAAGAGTCTGTTGCCAAACAAAGTGTGATTGTGACGCGATGACATTTTTTTTTTCTTTTTTACCTCTACTTAATGATTTCCAAGAATATCCGAATGTTACGTAAATTAGAGATTAGTTAATTAGTTGTTTATTATTAACGGTTGGATTTCATAGATAATGGAGAAAACCCATAATTTAATCCATTGAAATCTTAGGGTTTGATGGACAAAATGATTGTTTATTGGACAACGAATCTGATGGGACCAACCAAATTATTTTAATTCAATGTTATGTTGGTTCACATCATGATCCAAAGTTTTAAATATGTCTAAGAGAAAAATAATAATAATAATAATAAAGAAGTAAATCCAATTAATTATAAATTATAAGGAATATATATATATATTATTATACATTCAAATTTCAAACCATTCATCTCTATTTCTTAAGTCTCTCTTAAGTCTTGGTCATCTATTAAATACTACTTTATAAGTATGAATATTAAATATAAACTAAAATTATATGACATCCTATAAGTATTTAAATAATATTAATATTAATAATGATCTAATGATTGATTTAATTTATTTTATATTTAATGTAATATGTGTGTTTTACCATAATAATTATATTTAATTAATCAATTATAAAGAACAAATCGATGTAAGCATAAACTAAATACGGTATTATTTAATATATTATTGCATTATTTAACTAATTAATCAATGAAAATAAAAATAAAATAAATATTATTACACTAAAAATTAATTAAAAAGTATCGATAAATAAACAATTTAATGTAATTCCAAAACTGATGTACTTTTATTTATTTAATCTCACCACCACTAATAATTCACGACCAAGAAAAAAACAGTCACATGGATGAGTGTTCCTCCATCTGTGAAGTGATTTTATTTATTTATTTATTTATTTATTTATTTATTTATTTATTTATTATTATTATTATTATTATTATTATTATCCTCTCAAAACCCGCTCCCAAAAGTGGGCCGAGAAAGGAATTGAGAAGTTGGTGCGCCAATGGTTCGCATCAGCGCGGGACGCCCAACGCCGAAGTGGTACACAAACAGTACTCCCATGCCATAGAAGAGCATGATCAGTTCATAGCCGACTGATCGAGAGAATGGAAATCCATGAAATCGAGAAAGATGAAGATGACGGACCTCCTCCTGGATGGGAACCCATCACCCCACCGTTGCCGCAACCGCCGCCGCAGCCACTTTCTTGTGAGTGCTTCCGAGTTTAATTTCAGATTTTGCGATGAGTATATTTTGTCTACAATGCAGTCCGGTATCCTTCTGATGCCTATTCGTTAGTCAGCCCGTCCTGAAATCGAAGGAATTATTTGTTTATATGGATTATAAGTTGTCGCCCCTCTCTCTCGATTTACTTTCTCCTACCCAAATTTAGTTCTCTTTGTTGCCTTTCAAAACTAATTGTGTTTGCGAATCTTCGTCTTGGTAATTTCATGTCTCTAATTATTTCCCATCACTGGCTATTTATACATCTGATTGAGCTTCTGACGTGAGTGAATCGGTAGGTGGATTCTTCCCGTAGCTTATTGTTGAGGATTATTAGGAGTGAGTCCCACGTTGGTTAAAATTTAGTGGAAGATCATGAGTTTATAAGTGAGGAATACTATCTCCATTGGTATGAGGCATTTTGGTGAAGCCGAAAGCAAAGCCATGAGAGCTTATGCTCAAAGTGAACAATATCATACCATTGTGGAGAGTCGTGATTCCTAACACTTATAACGGTGAATAAGTTGTCCAAATATAGCACGAAAACTCCTTTTGGAATCAGTCCAATTCAATTCTTTGCAATGTGCTTTATTAATCTATTGAAACAGTTGTAGTTCATCCCTAGTTTCAGTCCATGGAATCAATGTTAGTTCAACAAAAGCGCATAGAAATTAGAGCATTCTTGTTAGCATGTTTTATTGCAAGTCCCAAATATTGTCAATGTATGCATTTAAAATCTTGTCAATGGAGACGTTTTGATCTGCAGCTGATATGGCCCAAATGGTTTGTGGTACCTGCCGTCGCCTGCTTAAGTATTTAAAGGGAGCTAGATATGTTCAGTGTTCTTGCTGTTCAACAGTCAACTATGTGCTAGAAGGTTCCTTTTCTTTTCCTTCAGTCTTTTTAGTTTTTACTATTATTTTCTTCCTTGAAAGTTGTCTTGTTCATATGCTGTTAGCTTTTTCCTAATCTTTAAGAAGAATCCCACCTATGTTGGTTTCGAAGTACCATTAGCACTTCCCAAACTTTATGCTCTTCAAATCTGTTTTCTTCCTACTGGGTCCTCTTTCATTAGAAGGGTCAAGTTTTCGGCAGCATTTTTGAATATCTATTTCTTGTAGTGTAGTGCTCGGTGGTGCCTGTTGTATACCACATTCTGAGCTATATGTAATGTTTGAGGGAATTGGTTATAGTGATAAATGATTTGCATTACGTGATTGTGCCTGGGCCTCCAAGCATCTATCTTCTACATAAAACCAAATGTTGTAGGATCTACGATATTTCTCAACTGGGTTATAGATGATTTATGTGAGATCCTACATCGGTTGGAGAGGAGAACGGAGCATTCTTTATAAGGGTGTGGAAACCTCTCCCTAGCAGACGCGTTTTAAAAATCTTGAGGGAAAGCCCGAAAGAGAAAGCGAGGACAATGTCTGCTAGCGGTGGGCTTAGACTGTTACACTGCTGGTCAATTTTCTTTTCCTGGAATTGGGATCGGGGGATGTAACCAGAATGTATTGACAAAAATGAAATTCATGTTTAGAAGAAACATACTTAAGCAAAAATGATTTGCCAGTTCACGTCGTTCCGGAGCCCCAGATTTCGGAGGCAGTTCAAGTTGATCTAGTTTGTTGTTTTTTCATGATTCACTATTCAATATTAACTTAATAGATTCAGTCTTTCTAACGACTTTCTGTCAAAGTGTTATGATACCATTTTTCCTTGTGTTAACGCCTGTACATTCTCTTTCTAGCGCACGAAGTTGGACAAGTGAAATGTGGTTCTTGTGCAGTGTTGCTTATGTACCCGTATGGAGCATCATCAGTTAGGTGTTCCTCGTGTACTTGTGTGACAGAAATTGGGGTATGTCAATCCACTTTCTGGCAAAGTTATTGCTTGGAATATGCTTAAATATGTACAGTACAGTCTTAATCTTTCTGGTTGTCTTATTCATTCACTATGTTGAAGCACGATTTTTCTGGAAACTAGATGTTTCTTTAATCATTGGGTGAGAAATTTATGCCCTTTCTAAAATGAACACAGAAGCATAAAGCATGGATGTGGTGAAATTACTCCTTCGCATCAGTCCATGTGTTGGCAATTATATAACTGCTGTAATTTTCATTGCCAAGAAGCTTGGAACAGGAGTTATGTGAGATTTTACGTCAGTTGGAGAGGGAAATGAAACACTCTTTATAAGGGTGTGAAATCTCTCTCTAACATAATTTTAAAACCGGGAGGCTAACGGCGATACGTAACGGGCCAAAACAGACAACATCTGCTAGTGGTGGGCTTGGACTATTCCACGTTATTCCTACTGTCTCTACGATGGATGAAGTTATATTGCAATGTTGCAGTATGGATTAAAATATTTGCTTACCAAATTCATGCAGATTCACAGTATTAAAATTCTCTAAGCATACATAGGGTTAAATACTACTTTGGTTATTGTACTTTCATTCTGGTTCAATTCGATACTTGTACTTTTAAAATGTTCAATTTGGCCCATGTTCTTTTAGAAAGGGGCCAATTGGTCACTTTTTGGAAGTACAAAGATCAAAATGGACATTTTGAAAGTACATGAACCAAATTGAACATTTGAAGTATAGGAACTGAATTGAACCAAAACTGACCTAAGTAGTATTTACATGTGTGTGGATATTTATTATGCTTTTGTTGCGAGTTCTTCATATTCTATAGAAATAAGGGTGTTGGTTAGGGTAATTTGCACTGTTTCTGTGCTTTGATGCTCGATTACTTCATTAATTGTATGAATTAGAAATCATGCCCATAAATTGTAGCCTCTGACGGCTTTAAGTGGCTGTGCAGGTGCATAACAGACGTCCACCGTGGTCTGTTCAGCAGGGACAAGCAGCCCCTCCTACAAACTCTGTGCAGTAGAATCTGTTCATGTATGATATACTTCTGCGTAGGAAAAGATGTGACATTTTGTGAAGTTTTCTTTTCCGTTGCAGCCTTAATCAGCACACAGGGAAGGAGATCAACATTATTATCACAGGCACTTTTATTTCTTTATTGAAAGAAACCTAGGAACTGACCTTCCCAACTTCTAACGTGTTTTTATCTCAAGTTTGCCTTGTGACTTGACTTCCTGCTTATATTCATTTTCTATGCCGCAACCTTTGAGATGTTCTTCATTGTAAATGATTATCTTACTAAGTTGAAGCAGCATTGAGGACTAAATTTTTTCTAAATTTTACAATTTTGGCTTTTCCTTAGCCGCAGGGTTTGGTTTTTTAATGAACGTTAAGTCGGGGACAAGTGTACTTGACTCGATCAGTGATTTGTTTGGCACATAACTGAAATAAATTTGCTTGGTAGATGCAAGGTAGGACAATGGTGAACTGTTTTGAAGCATTTATGAAAGGCAAATACAACTCCTCATAGTACATCAATATTTTTTAAACAAAAGAGTAACATTTTTTATATATAAAATTTAACCAGGTTGAAAATGAAAAGAACTTAGCATTCATTTGAGATCAGCTGAATTAAAGAGGCATAGCGGCTATAGCCGGAAGGCTAACAATTAAAGTTAAGAAAATGGCTTTTATGGCTCAATTTAGTCTTTCAATTTACAATCTAGACTGTTAAGAGAAGTACCTACCCTCAAGAGATATATGACTGTACGAGAATGTATACTAGATAATTGCATCAAATTGTTTGACTGATTTAAGAGTACTAAAGAGAATTATTGAACGTTTTCATTAGAGCTCAACCCGTTAATACCTTCAATCATCAGCTTGGAAGTCCTCATCTGAACCAGTTTCTAGAAATGAACCAAGAGTCTTCCGCAAAAGGCTGAAAGTCCTATCATCCTGTGTTCCAGACCCAAGTGTGTGCCCATTAGCATAGAAGGGGGAAGGCATTAGTGCAAAATTTATGAATTACAGGTCGTATACCTGCTTTTTCCTTTTCAAAGACTCCTCCAATTGAGCAATCTTTTCAGCACAAGCTTTCTCTTGTTCAGATATCAGGCTCCTTTCTCTCTTTCCTGCCACAAATACGAAGGGAAATAGATAATAATAAAGCGTTTGGTGCTGATTGATGCATAACTTCTTGCTTACTCAGTTGTTCATATTTTGCGAATAGCCTTTCTTTCTCCTCTTCAAATTTGGAAATGGTATCTGCCAAAGCCAAGCAGCATCCAAAATTGAAAACATGAACAGAAAAAGTGTGTGAATGGGTTTTCTTAGAGCTAGAATGGTTTAAGATTATAGGCCCAGTGTCAATATACCAGAATATTTGCCAGATTGATAGTAATTAACTAAAATAAACCTGTTATGTTCAACCAAAAAGTGAGGTTCTTCAATACCGATACACATGAGAAATATTTGCGGAAAGGATTCCAAAAAGGCAAACAGTATTGATGGAACACATCGTTGTTGAGGACCTAACTCCATGGTCAATGCTTCAATTGCCACTGATCAGCACGATGATGTCTCTCAGATACCGAGGATTCTTACAAAGGCATTGTACCAGTTGATATTTGATAATGGAAAATTATACAGCATGATAGAGATTTGTTCGTGCATTATAAAGGCATCGCACCAGTTGATATTTGATAAATAAAATGACAATTAGTCTAAACAGAATTAGGGAGCAAATACTGCGTAACTTTTCACCATAATACTCGAAGTGGATATTACCTTTCATGGCCTGGAGATGTGTAGCTTTCTCTTTTGTGAATTTCTCGTAAAGTGCTTGGAATTTGGCAGTTTCGTCCTTCAAACAGTTTTCACACTGCAACGAAGCCATATTGATTTTAACGCAACATCTGAAAGATTCATTAATACAATGAAACTAGAAGAAAAAAAAAATTATGCAACGACTTCAAATTTGCTCTTGAATGGTCTCTATTTCGAATCCTGTTCCCACCAACCTCTTTTGAGCTTTTCGATAGTGCTTTCGCAAAACTTTGCCTGAAATTGGTTGGAAGAAATAAATTACTTTCATTCGCTTACAACTACTTCAACAAAAAATCTAAGCGAGTAACATCGTGAACTCGTTTCTGAAACCTACCTGTCCTTCTCAAATTTAGATTTCACCTCCTCAATCATTGCTCTTATCTCAGTCGATACACTGTCAATAAAATGAAATTAATTAACATTCAAACATCTTATTAGTGCAGGACAAGAAGAAGAGTATTAGCTCTGAAAATGAATGAACTCCTCTGTCATTAAAAAGCGGCATGGATGGAAGTTGAAAAACGATCAAATGTTCGAATAGAAACGGTGAGTCGGTTGAAGTCCGATCCAGTAAGCTAAGTTTGATCAGGCTATCATTTCAATTTTATAATAAATCAAATCAAGCACATCATAAAATCAAATTACCAGTGAGGTCAGTTCAAATCTACCAGAAGAAGGAAAATGAAGGTGCAAACGAGCAGCCGTATATAGAAATTCCAGAATCGGAAATAAGCACACAACAACACACAATTTCAGTTGCTCCATTCACTTAACTAATCACCAATAAGTTCCAAACGAACGAAACCACTCAAATTACCTTGAGATAGTCTCTTCATTCTTCTTCTGATCGTCCTTCTGAGCTCTCTCTTTGATCTGATTCAGCGCAGACACTATCCCTTTGAGATCGCTGCATACCGTAAATATCACTATCAAGATTCTCCAGAATAACACTCGAACATGGAACAGAAACGGAAAATAGTACGTACTCAGAAAGATCGAGATCGAGGTCGATATCTTCGTTGGTCCTCTTCCTTTTATCGGAGCTTGTGAGATCGGACTCAGAGACTCGCTTCCTGGTTCTTGTTTTCGCAATAGGTATTTTCATGTTCCCCATCTGGATCGAAGTTGAAGAAAACCTTAGAATGGAAGATCGAGAACCGAACTATTTCGAAGCGTTTGAAATTTTGAATTACCGATACTTATAAATATCCTGCCGAAGCGCGATTGCATTTGGCGCGCTGGTACCGGTTCCCTTGGCTGTCAATTCAAATTTTTTAAAGGACCAATCATCCATGTCCACGTCAATACTTACAATATATATATATATATATATATACACACAACCATATAACTACAAACATGCTAAGATCCTTCATGATTTCCACTTTGAGTTTATAAACAAATATTTCAATAAAGGATAAACAAGACTATTTATATTTATTTATAAATTTTAATATTTTTTAGAGTCCTAAATTGTAATTAAAATACTTCATTATATTTTAAAAATTTTAAAATAGTTTGAGCGAAAATTTTATTTTAAATTAATTAAAAGGCTTAATTATATGATAATTTAGTATAATTTTTTATTTAGTTTGTTTTGTATTAACTCTTTTCTTTTTTTCTTTTTTTTTTTTTTTGTGGATATTTTCTTATTAAAATTGATTGGTTATAAATTATGTAATAAATTTTATGGCCCAGGAGGAAGAAAATTATTAAGAGCAAACCATTAATTTGCCTTACGATTGGGAGCGGGTCAATAATTTTTTTTTTTTCACTCGAGGAATGTTAAATATTTAAAATGAGTGTTAATCGTATTTTATACGAATTCTTTCTTTTTATATTATGGTTTTATGTGGCCATGACGAACTCAACCATCACGTCTACTCTTTGTCCTAAGGAGGAAGAACTCTAAACAATAACAAGTAAGACGTGGAAAATGTTTTCTTGAAAAATGTTTATTATAATGTTTACATAACCGATCTAAAAATTGGAAATTCAAATCTTCACTTTCTTAAAATAAATAAATAAAATGAATTTCTTAAAAAATGATACCGATTCCATACAAAAATGGAAAGACATGAAATTCTTAAAAATAATATTATTTTTAATAAAACTAAAATATATTTTTGTCAACATTATTGAGTTTATTTATAATTTTACTCTTTTAATAATTGTATTCTATTTTAATAGAGGTTGAAATTGTGATAATAATAAAGTGTACATTTAAACCTCCCACTTGAAAAGATATTAATAATCTGATAAAAAAAATTGTGATAATAATAGAGGGTACATTTTAATTTTTCACTATTTTCTAATTGTCATTTTTTAAGAATTTTTTATCTAAAATTCTCAAATTAGATTTAAATTTTTTTGAATATTTAATATTTTTTTTATTGGAACTTAGTGTTACAAATATATAATTTAATATCTGGTAAAAAAAATTGAATAAAAGAAATATGTACCATCGTAGTACTATTCTAGCTCATGCCCGTTTAATATGATTTCAATTTTTTTTTTTAATTTCTAAAATTTATGTGGGTTTTCTTTCCATTTTTTCCTATTATAATTTTTATTTTATTTAAAAAAATATATTAGAACTCTAAATCAAATTTTAAATATTAAAAACATATTTTTAAAAATATTATTATTTTTAATAATTTTTAAATTTTGATTAATTCTAATTCTTTTTAAAATTTAGGTCATACGTGTGAGCTCAAGAGTCGAACTATAACAAATCTTTGTTTTCTATGTTCATGCAAGTTAGGTTTATAAACTTATTTAATCATGCTACTCACATCTAAACACTATACACACATGGTTATGCCCTTTTTGTTGGTCAAGTGGTCTAATAAATCCGAACTTTTTCAATTGGTTCACGTGGTCAAGCTAAACCCGAACTTTTTCAAATTAAAAAAAAAAAAAAAATTGTTTGAGAATTCACAATTACTCGTTTCTGAGCAATTTAACACAACAAAATTTTCGTCATTAACCCATTTGCCACATGATCCACAATGTTATATATGTTTGGGCCGTTTATGTGAGATTTCACATCGGTTGGAGCTGAGAACGAAATATTCTTTTAAGTGTGTGAAAACCTCTCACTAGAAAACACATTTTAAAAACTTTGAGAGGAAGCCTGAAAAGAAATACCCAAAGAGGACAATATCGGCTATGTGGCAGCGAGGAGACTGAGTCCTGAACGGGGTGGGCACGAGGCGGTGTGCCAACAAGGACGCTGCTCCCGAAGGGGGATGGATTGCGGGGTCTCACATTGATAGAAGAAGGAAACGAGTGTCAGCGAGAACGCTGCCCCGAATGGGGTGGACTGTGAGATCCCACATTGGTTGGGGAGGAGAACGAAACATTATTTCAAGGGTGTGGGAACCTTTTCATAGCAAACACATTTTAAAAACCTTGAGGGGAGGCTGGAGAAGGAAAGTCCAAAGAGGACAATATATGCTAGCGATGAGGTTCAGCCGTTATAGTTTCCCCCCTTTATCACCCGTCAACTATTCTTGCACCCAAAATTTTGATTTTTTTTTTTTTAAAAAAAAATTTGAATGTTACATATAATTTGGTGATAAATATCTATATCACTAATAGACGAGCTGGGTTGAAATACATGTACGAAATTTATAGACATCTATATGAGTACGTGTAAGGCTGAGATGAGTGGACAAGTTTGTTCATCTATGTACATATGGGTGTAAATTGAATATAGCCAATTTGGTAAAAATATTACTAAAATTAATTAGATGGTTAATAGTTTGGACTTAACATATAAAGAAGGTTAGGATTATCAATTTACTAATCTTACTTAAATGTTGGATTAGAATGAAATCCAATTAAGATTACTTAATTAAATCAAGATTTGAACTTAAAATATAATAAAAGTAATTTCACTTCGAATCAAAACATTTCATCATTTAGAAATCATCAAAAGCAACTTGACTACTTTTTCCATGAAAACATTCATTTATAAAAAAATAATCTAAATTTTGTATATAATTAAATAAACATTTAACTTTAAACGTTAAATAATTTTATTTACTTGTGAATTTTTTTTTAAAATTTTTAAAAAAATCCTCCATTATTTTATTTTTATTTTTATTTTTTTTAAGATTGAGAAGCTTAATAAATACGTTTATATTAAAATTAAATAATAGATGACTAGATTTTATTTTTATAGAGATTTGAATTTTTGAAGGTTTAATTTTTTAGGAAATCAAAGGGAGAAATTGGATAACTATTCCTATCATAATTTGAATTTTAAAATGATAATATAAATTATAAGTTTCTTTATTATTTATTTATTTAATTTTTTAAAATTACGAATATATCTAACATAAAATAGAATATAGAATGTTATAGATAATGCTTTCATCCTTTGTATTACTGTAATTGCCGACACAGAGTTAGCAGATGCTTATTTTTACAGGAAGTTCAATAAATGAAGTTCAAGACATGTAGGTTTTCTACCTCCACATAGTATTGTCCCGTCATGTTTTTGCCTATTGTGAAAATTTATTTATTGTTACTTTTAGTAGGAGTTTGGGCCGTGTCATTAGACATAAATTTTAATTTTATATTTAAAGGTAAATTAATTTGAGAATTAAATGGATGAAAATTTAAAGAGTAAGTTACAATTTAACCTAGAAAAATAACCATAGTTAAGTTGGTGCGAAAACTACACGTGAAAAATACTCTGGCTGACGTCACGCAAGTCCCACCAGAACGAAAATGGAAAATTATTGAATTTCGTCTATAAATTGATGCCGTCTACGCCCGCCCGAAGAGCACTGGTTTCCCTCTTTCTCCCCTCTGTCGTTTTCAGTATACAGGATACCAATTTCTCGAAGCTTTTCAAGTTCAGAGATCCCGCGCTGTGATTCTTCTTCTTCTTCTTCTTCGCTACGCCTCCCGGTAACAGATGAACCTCTTCTTTTTTTTTCTTTTCTTTTTTCTTTTTATTATCTTTTTGCTCTATCACACTTGTTCTTTGATGTTTACAACTGTGATTGATGTGTACGAATATGACTGGAAGCAAATTTAAATCTGCTGTGTTTCTTTGCAAGATGCTCCATATCTCTGCTTCTGAGTCATGAGTGTTTTGGGATTAAAATCAGAGGCCATTCTTTTTCTGTTTGTTCTGTTCAGTAATATATTGTCGTCGTTCATCTGCATAGGGCTTAGGAATACGTCATATTCCTGAATTTGTCTTGGCGGTGTTCTTTGTTGTATTTGCCAGTCGCCATTTAGTGTTAGAGAAGATGATCTTCGAATTTGTTTTCAGTCGATCAATCCATGCGTATTAGCACTCTGATTATAGATAGAGATCGCGCTCTCGTTCACATATATGAAATTAGAACTCTGTTTTTTATTTTTTATTTTTCTTTTACTGTTTTAGTCTTTTCAGAAATCCGTTTCTCTAACTTTGAAGATCTCAGATTGATATTAGGAACAATTCTTGAATTCTAGGTGTCTGCATTGATATGTTTAGAGGAAGATCATCATTTTTTAATTCAAATAATGACCTTTCGATTTTATCATTGTCATTAATAGAAATTTGACATTTATCTCATTTCAAAAAGAAAAAACTCACACATTTTTCTTATTCATGGAATTAATAAACGTCGTCCAAAATGGTTTTCTGAAGTCAATGGGTTGGTATCGAACTTTCAGATAAATTCAAGTTTTTATTAAATGTTTGACAAAAGAAAAAAAAAAAATTGCACAGACTTTTAGGAATGAAATTGTGAATTTAAAAGGGAAGAGATCAAATTATTATAAGTATAAAGTTGAAGACATTCTGCAGATATTAGCTTATAAATAAATCCTAACCAAATTAATTCTAATTAGTCAATAATGGCTTGAAGACAGAAACTTTTGATCTCATTAACATCTGAACAAGATTCGTGTGGTTCTGGCCTGGCCATCTGATCACATTTGTGAGCATGGTTGGGCCATGACAAAGGCAAGACTGAAGGCCGTAGGATAGAACAGTTCCTTACATTATGAGTTATGACTCGTGTCAATCCCATCATCAAGGTATAAGAAAATGTAGCTACACAATTTTCTTATCTATGACCTTCCCGTTGGGGATTAAGACATGTTTTTCTTATTTATTTAACATTTTGCCAGTGGTTAGCTTCTCTTTGAGGCCATTTATGTTTTCTTTTGTTTGTTCTTGCGTCAACATTATGTTTTCTTGATTCTTTTTCTTCATATGATGTCTGTTGCAGATCAAATCCTGGTGTGAAGCAAATTTGTGAAAGCCTTCTATATATGGCCTTTGAGCACTACTTTTCCCGTAGATGGAGGAGGTGTGTTCCAGCTTCTTCAATGGAAAATTCTGAGAAGTTTAAGGCTTGCTTTGACTGCAACATTTGTTTAGAGTTTGCATCTGAGCCTATAGTTACTCTGTGTGGCCACCTCTATTGCTGGCCTTGCATTTACAAATGGCTTCACGTCCAGAGCGCCTCCCTCCTCCCCGACGAGCCTCCGCAGTGCCCAGTTTGCAAGGCTGATATCTCCCACACGACAATGGTCCCTCTCTACGGCCGTGGTCAATCTGCTAAAGAGGCTGAGGTTGATCCCAGAGGGCTGCTCATACCTCCAAGACCATCAGCTTTCGGCAACAAGGTTCTGGCATCTATCGGGTCTAATAATGCTTCTGGTGAGCAGCTTGTTTATGGAGACCTATATCAAAATCAAAACGACAATTTTGATATGTATGACAGTTATGAAGAGGACTCCAGCAGCTCATTGTTTAACATGGAAGACAACCCGGTCGGTAGTTTTGGCCATCCTACAGCCAGGATGTTTGGAGAGACGGTGTATGGTAGGTTGTTTGGGAGTTCAGAGAACTTATATGCACACCCAAATTCTTATGCTCTTACTGGGAGTGGCAGTCCCCAGTTGAGAATGCAGGAGAAGTCGCTTAACAGGATATCAATTTTTCTCTTCTGTTGCTTCGTTTTGTGCCTTGCTATATTCTAATTATAGTTGTGGGCTTCTGTAATTTTTCGTTTGTAACCATTTTTGTAAAGGTACTGATAGAGATATTTTTTTCTTTCCCATTAACAAAAGTAAGAAGTTAAATTATGCACATTCCGTCAACACACCATGAGCGAAAAGAGAGTTAGCTCCAGCCCTCAACAAATTAACAACTTTCCTCGAAGTGATTCCGATTACTAGTAGATATTATCTTGATTTTAAAAGGATTGCTATGAGAAAGTTTCTAAAAACATGTATAATAAAGAGAAGTTTTCACGTCATTGTAAAGAATATTTTGTTTCCCTCAACTGATGTGGAATCTTATAATCCACCCCCTTCAATGTCCAGTGTCCTTCCTGGCACACCACCCGGTGTCCACTCTCTTTCAATGTTTAGCCTTTTTGTTGGCACATCATTCAATGTCTAACTCTGATATCATTTGTAATAATCAAAATTCACTGCTAGTAGGTATTGTTCTTCTTGGGTTTTCTGCTAGTAGGTATTGTTCTTCTCGGTTTTCCCATTTTTAGGTTCCATCTCAAAGTTGTTTTTAAATAGAAGAGCTAGTAAAAAAGTTTTCATATCTTTTAAAAAAAATGTTTTATTCTCTCTCCTGCCCAAGGGATGATTTTAGGTCTTTATCCGCACACTTTTCAAGGGCACAGCAGTTCAGAAATATAATCACCTTCCAGTGCGCTTGTTATTATTGGAAGTTAAACATTTTCCTGCAGAGCCAAGAAGTTAGATAGAAAAAGAGACCGAGAGGATAAGCATTAAGCAAGTTGCATGAAAGTGAACGCGGCAGCACAAACACGGCTTTGACAGAACAACAAGACAACTATCAATGACAACAAAAAAAAAAAAAAAAAAAAAAAAAAAANAGCTCAATTCAAGTATCACTTATAATCTAGGAGGTAACAGATAATAAGATCATTGGTTAGTCCCCTAGTGGCTTAACTGACTGAGAAATTAAACCTCAGAACATGTTTGAATCGCCTGTAATCCTCAGTTCCTTGATGAACTTTTGAATTTCGTCTTGCCTTCCAGCGTCCACTCATCCTGAATTTATTCCCCTCAAACAAACCACACGTCACTTAATCGAGGCTTGACTCCTTTTCTTTTGGAGTCCCTTATTCGACATTTGAGGATTTACCAATCTATTGGAATGACTAAGTTTAGAGCATGACTTTGATACCATGTTAGATGAACACGACTCTCCACAAATAGAATGATATTGTCCACTCTAGGTGTAAGCTCTCGTGGCTTTGCTTTGGGCTTCCCCAAAAGACTTCACACAAAGATAGTATTCTTTGATTATAAACCATCATTATTCCCTAAATTAGACTTTCATCATCCAACACATATGAATGTAAAATAATAATAAAAAAAAAAATGAAGAGTATAAATAGGCATAAAATTCACCAAATAAACTTACAATTTATTTTTAAAAAAAAGTAGTCAGAAATATGTACAACTTGCAACCACGTTTCAAAATTTTAAAAATAACAAAATTTGGAGGCTGATCTTAGGTTAAAAAAAATAAAAAGTGCATGAATACATATAGATGGATAATTTGATATATTAATTATATTATTTAATATATCAATTATATAACATATATACTTTGTATTTTGTATATTAATCATATTTCAGTTAGAAATATAAAATATATTGATACACCAATGAAAATAAAAAATAGAATGATAAAAAAAATAGATCTAGGTTTAATTATATGTATAGTAGTGTACATATGCAATATAAAAGTTTTATATAATTATTATTTTATAATATTATATGATTAGTATATTATATGGTACTTATTTTAATTTAAAAAAATAAATTGAATTTATAACGAGAATTCTATATTTATTAAAGATTTTTTTAAAATTTTTTTTAATATATACATGTACATACTAAAATTTAACCCAATTCTGAAGTTTGTAATTCTGTTGTCCTTTTGGGCTAAACACCAATCGAAGGCCCATATTCGTAATTTCAACGAGCCCATCAGCCCAATAACAAAACCTTCGTAAAACCTTGATGACCTTGGTTTCCCGCTTTACCTTTCTTTTACTGTTCTTCTTCTTCTTTCGTAAGCGAGCTCTCTGCGGACCTCATCTATGGATCAGAAGCTCTTCTCCAAAGCCTTAACACGCTACGCTATAGCTGGCCGATCTTACCACACTAATCAGTTGAAAACGGCGACTCTTTATGTGAAAATTAGTCCATTGGGCGATCCAAGCATTAGCGTGGAGCCGGAGCTCGACGGCTGGATTCAGCAGGGCAAGAAGGTACGAGTCGCTGAGCTTCAGAGATTCATTCATCACCTTCGCAAGCGCAAGCGTTTTACTCATGCTCTTGAGGTTTGGATTCTTCGTTCTTGAAATGTGCTTTGTTTTCGTTTGATTACGTAGATGTGGAGGAAGAAAAGAACTGTACAAAATTATGCATCGTGTGAGAACTTGTAGACGAGCCTCACTTACTAAACGTATGTGGCCTAGTTGCTAACTTCAAATCACGGGATTACGGAGAATGACGTTTTGTCAAATTATCAATAGATTTAGCTTGGAGAAATGTTAGGCACGCGGGTTTTCCATGCTAAGAAATCAGAAGCTCCTTCCTACATTCTTTGATTAAGTGAATTTGTTTGAGTAACTTCATTAGTTCACGGAGTATGAACTACAGAGATTGAATTATGTCTTTTCTTGCCTAAGATAATCTGGAGTATGATTTCACTTACTAGGAAATTCTCTGTGGATAATGGCTAAATGGCTAGAACATTATTTGAGCTAGAAGTATGTGAATTTGAATTTTTGGCACTTGGAAAGAAAGAACTGAAGCTAAGAGCATTGGCTGATTTTTTTTCTCACTATATCTTATAATTGATGTTGTCCATTAGCCAAATCTTGTTTGGTTTTCAATAATGCAAAAGCATGTTTATCGAATTCTTCGCATGAAAGGAGTAAAAGTAGCTGTTGTCACTTCCAAGTTTGGTGCTTTTGCTGTACTTGATCTTAGATTTTAGTTTGGTGGGTTGATGAAGTGTTGGTGAGTTGAGTAAATGGTGCATGCAGGGATGATTTTGAGTTTCGTGAATAGGAAGAAAGGGATAAAATGGTTCATGAATGAAGATTAGATAAGATAGTGAATTTAGACATTAAGATGAAAATATGGAGGCACAGCCCTGAAAGTATAGTTGTAAGCAAACCAATTACCAAGCCTATGAGGATCGAAGTTCGCCAATGTTCGGCTCCTTTTACAATCAGTTCCTCAAAAAGCTCTGAAAATGGATTACAGTACAGTCAACATACATTCCCGGCTATTATACAATCTAAGTAGAACAAATAAACTCTCCACGAACGTAGGCAAAAACACAATGGCAAAACCAGCTCAAGAGAGAAAGATGGAAAAAGAATGAAACAAAAGAATATAAAGGGGGAGAGAAAAGGATGGACTACTCGGGTTTCTTTGACAGTCTCTTCATCCTACTGAATGGCCCCACTGACCTGTCCATAATGTACATGTATATCACCTGGCTCCATGATTTATACGAATCTAATTCATTGTAGTATTCAGGTGCAATCTCCTTCACCTTGTAAAGCTTGTTTCCTGGGATCCTGGGGAAGTCATGGTGCTCATTATGGTAACCCACACTCCATGTAAGAAGATTAAGAGGACCGTAGTAAGAGTACGTCTCTTGTTTGGGATTGAATACGTAATGTTCGGAAATGAAGTGACCAGCCATCGGATGCATCCCGCCACCGACGAAGGTGGAGAGAATCAGGTAAGCAAAAGACTTCCAGCTCCAAAAGTAAACCATGGCAACATCAAGAGTTATCTGAATAAAGAAGTTGATGAACTCCCACCGGCCTGGGGGCTTTGGTTTTAGAAACAATGGCCGGAGAGCATAGAAGAAGAGTTGGAGGACAACCCATATAGCTTTTGAGATGACATTAGTCACCAGACGAGCTTCAGTCTGGCTTGGAACGTCCATATCCATGCCATCCACTCCCTGGAAGCGATGGTGCTCTAGGTGATACTTCTGAAATGTGATGGACATGGGCACTCCAATGGGGAGATTAGCAAAAATCCCGAGCCACCTGTTGTGATCAGGTGTTGAGAAGGCAAGGTTGTGGCTGAGCTCGTGAATAGCTAAGAACAGATTGTGGTTCAGAAAAGAGCCAAAGAAGTAGGCTATTGCCAATATCTTTAACCAGTCTGCATTGTGAAGGGTCGTGGCAGTCCATAACTGAAGCAGAACAACCACAGAAATCTGCAAGATTGCAAGAATGAGAAGAACAAATGGATTACTTTATATTACAAGAACAGATCATTGATTGGTTTTTCAAACTCCAATAGCTAATTTCTAAGACTACAAGGTCACTTGTGAATGTGTAAAATGGTTGTTCACATTCTTAGCAACTTCACTTTCTTCATCAGATGAATCCAAATTATGATTCGTTGAGCAAACAACACAGGAAAGTTCAAAATAATGATTGTTTAGGTCTAAATCAATTTTAGACCTAAACAATCGGAAGGTTCAGACAAATGTTCAAGGAAGGAAAAAGCAAACAAACAAGCGATAGATGGAAAAAAGGGGGAAAGATAGAATACAGGAATCTAGCAGAAAAACTGAACCAGAGCAATAAGAACGACAAAATTTCAGAATCTCAGAATGTAGATTTTCGATCAATACAACTTGCGAGATGTAATCTGGTGGTGAATAGAAAATGAAAAACAATGTCCAATGCAGCAATGTGGCAGAGGTGGCGTTCAAAATCAAACAGAACAACAAACAAACACCGATCAGATTCAGCCATTGACATGTGGTGCGACCAGCAATACCTCAATTCAGATCTACACACGAAATCAAAAAATCTTGACAAGAAAATGACAAGGACTCTCCACATTCTCAGAACCAACAACAGTAAAATCATAGAGAAACAAATGAAACCTTGAAGCAAGCCCACGGGTCAGGACCGAAGAGCTCCCGAATCTGAGGGTACTGCGAGAGAATTTGGCGTCTCCTTGAAGCGTGAGGCTCGTCGGTGTATGACCAGAAGAAGTCAGTGGCCATTACACCCTCATCTCTCTCTTCACCTCCTCGCATTGCCTCTGCTTGCGGCTGACCTTCGCTCCCGGAATATGCCTGGGCGGATTCTGTCTCTCCTGGCGGCTCCTGGCGTTGAAATTGGCTGTGGATTAAGGAGGAGAAAGAAACGGTTACTTATACAGGAAACTGGTTGCAGAGGAACGGCCTGGAATTGAATTGAAGAAGACCGACCAAATATGAAAATGGAAATGGAGGAGACTGCTATATTTAGAGAAGGGCGTTTCGTTCGAGTGGACTCTGATGTATTCCGGCTGTACCCATCTTCCTATGCCTCCCAACTTGCCACTGTGGACAATGGATTCCTCTAAACCCTATTCTTTTAAATTTTTTTTATTAAATAATATTTTTAAAATTTTAATTTATTTGATACAAAATTATAAACTCGTCTCATTAGCGTTTAATCAATAAATTCAAGACTAAATTAATAAAAAAAAATAATATCTTTTAAAAGTCTTAATAATACTTCTAAATTTAAAAAATTAAAAAAATTAATTAATTTTAGATGAAATAAAATCATCCGTTGAAAAATTTAAAGATGTTATTGAAAGATATTTTTGAGTAATTAACTTTTACCAACATTACCATTAATTAAAACATTATTCTCTTTTCCAATTTTTGTGACAGGAACAATATGGGTATATTCGACAAATCATTGTCATAGCTTTAGCCAGTCTGGCCACGTGGCTCCCACTTCCAGATAGAAAACACCTCATTTTTTTCAAATAATTTTGCAAACGGCTGAATTTATTTTCTAAAAAATTGAGTAATATGTGCCCTCCCTTTTTTCCTTTTCTTTTCTTCCTTATAATACTTTTAATATTTGTTAATATTATTGATGTTTTAATTTGGAAACTGAATAATATTAGTTAGTTGAAATCAAATAAAATAGTTATAAATTAAGTAGGCACGTGTTATCTGAGTGCACCATAAAAGTTACAGGTATATACTGATTGGATTAAAAATATTTTGGACCTAAATTATTTTTTTTTGTTCATTAATCGAAGCAACTTCAATTGAATTCATAACTCAACTCAATATAAAATTTTTGAACTATTTTTTATAATTATTTTAAAAATTATATTTATTCATACTACATAAATTAAAATATCAAACAATCATCGCTCACATCGTTATATTCTTAATATTTTAAAATATTTATAAGTTGCAATCATCGCTCACATCGTTATATTCTTAATATTTTAAAAAGTACTTAGGATTAGACCGAAAACACTATTTTCGAATTGAAAATTTTATTTTAACATAATTCTAACTCAATACAAAAAATCTAATCCAATTGGTTTAAATTGGGAATTCTTCCTTCTTAAAAAAAATTACAAACATATTGCTAGATCTTGGTTCGTTCAATCTCAAAAGTTCAGATATATATATATATATATATATTTTTTTTTTCTTTTTTCAAAATATCTTTTATGTTTACTGCTTTTACTGGTAAAGTTGTTCTGTTCAGTTGGGTTTATGGCGAATCAGTTTCAGATTTTTCCATTGATTTAGTTTCGAATTTGGTTCAACGATGTTCGTGTTCAATCCATATTGAGTTCCAGATCAAGATACTCCATAAATGCTTTGAAATTTTGTGAATGTTTTCTTAAAAACACTTTAATCTATCCCGAAAAACGGCCAACATAGAAGCGAAGGTAACAGTTCCGGCGAGAGTTCCGTCCTCTTGAATCACCCACACATAGCAGACTCGGTGAGATAAAGCTTGAATCATCACTGCAACCAAAGAGTTCCATGGATAACAAACAATCGCCTCCGATCTCCTCACTACTCTCGCCGAATATCCACCAATCTTTCCACTTCTCCCCGAACAAGAACCAGAACCAGAACCAGATCCAGATCCAAACTCATCATCTGAAGAAGAGCAAATTGAAGACGATGATGATGAGACTGTTGATGATTCTTCCTCCACCCACTCCAGAACCGCATCTAAGTTTTTCTCTTCCAATCTTTCCTTCACTAATTGCACTAAATCCTCCGGGGGACCGCCACAGTCTATATACGCCATGAGTTCACCGGCTGTGAGCGTTGCAATAGCCGCCACCACCGTCTCGTCGGAGAAATTGAGCGTGAAGGGCGAAATTTCGCCGATCAATTTCTCGTCGAAGTCAACAATGGCGACAGAGGATTGGTGAATCAGCGCTTGCGAGATTAGGGGGAGAATAGACAGAGCAGACTCATCGTAGTTTACGGCGAGAATGTTGTTTCTATCAATTATGTCCATGGAATTGATAGGAGCCGCGGCGGTAGAGCTGAAAATTCCGATTGAGTTGAGGAGGTAGCGGATTATGTCCTCCGCGCCGAGCCAGCAATATTCTCGATCGTTATGGAGAGCGGAGACGGAATTCGACGATGCTTTCATCAGGAAGTACTTTTTCCTCTTGCTTGTGCTCATTTTGATTGGGATAACAAGCTTATGAACTCCATCGAGTATCAGATCAATCGCCTCCATCAAACTGAAAATTGCAAAAGAACAAACGTTAACAATCCATCACAGAGCAAAACCTAACTTCACAATTTAACGAACAATCGATCACCATTATCAAAATCTAAATCAAATCAAGAATTTCAACTATTTCAATATTCAATCAAACCTGGCATGAGGCTCCAAATGCCTAACGAGTCCAAGTCCATCAGGAATCAAAACAGAGATCGGAGATCGAAGCGCAATCGCCGGTTGCAACAAATTCTCTTGTCTGCAGAGAAAACAGAGTATATCCACCATGCATACTTTACCGACGCATCGACAATGCAATTCCAAGTCGTCCTTAGAGGAGTGATCGCCACAGCTCCAGACGCTGATGTAGCCTTCGTCAATCCTCGTCACGATCGATAACGCGTCGGCGACGGTGGCGGAGATGGATATAGATCGAAGCGCAGGCTTTCCAAGACATAGGTCAGATACCTCGCAGGCCAACAAGCTCGCTGCCATGCACGAGCAATGGAGATAAATCGATGAAGGTACAGAAATGGCGGTTCCAAGAGAGAGAGAGAGAGAGAGAGAGAGAGAGAGAGAGAGAGAGAAATTCGGATCGGGTCGGGTCGTCGGGCGGATTTCCAGTATAAAAAGACTTCGAGGGAATTTTTTCAAATTTATAGGGCGAGATTTGTTGGCTATCCAAGGGGTGGCGCACGCGTTTTTAGTTTACCTTTTCTGATCGTTTCAATTCATAATATATATATTTTTTAAAAATTAATTTATCCAATTGGAGTAAAAAAAAATTCTTTATTTTTTAAAAAAAAAAAAAAAAAAATCCTTACGTTTATCACATAAATTTAAGGTTAATTAATTAATTGATATAATTGAAATTAATTTAAATAAATAAACAAATAAGCTAGAGAAAAAGAAAAAAAAAAACGAACACAAAAGCAAGAATTCAGTTATAAAGGATGATCTATTTTATGAGATTTGGGATTTAAGATAAAATTATACGATGAAAATAATTTAAAGAGATTATTGCAACCCAATAATTACAACTGTGCCACGGAATTAAATCCTCTATATGGTCAACTGTCGTAATCATTGCGAGAATATATCAATGATTGGTAAACAAAATCCATGTGCTGAATTAAGTCAAAAGATTTTTATAAAAAATATAAAACAGATAATTATTTGGTATGGTACGGTACGGCTATTTGAAGCATATCCGTCCCTTCATAACAGTGAAAGGTCATTTCTGTTTTTAAGGGGTTATTTCTGTTTTTGTGAACACTATTAACACACTGTTATATAATCATTTCCCTCTTCTGTTACTCCATCGCATTTGAAAAACAAGGCCAAGGAGGGGTCCATATTGCTACCCAGTTGCTTCCTTCTGCCCTGAAGGACAAACCATTTTTGCAATAATCTAACCAAAGAATGAGAATGGAGTACCGTAGGCATCTAATAAGAGCGTCTCTATTGAGCGCACGCTTGAGAACGAGTGTCGGGCTTGATCGTTGGTTCCATGAGGCTGCTGAATTCCAGGAATGATGCAGGTCATGGGATGTTTACATCTTAGTGTCCTAAACAATGCAGGAAGTGAAGAGTCTTGTCAAGACCAAATCAGTCGAGTCGAGACGTTCATTCCAGATCGACATAAATCTGCAGCCAAAAATGGATTTCATGAGTTTGGCAGTGAAGGTTTATACTTCATAATTTGAATAACGTTCCTCGATCAAAACGAGGAAATGAATTAGATTACAAGGTTTAATCAGAAACAGTAGAAAACCCCTCAAATATTGGGAAAACTTTCCAGCAATAGAATACCTTTCTTTCATATTTTCACATATATGAGACATCCAAGCATTAGAAAATACACAACATTCCGGAGCATTATGTAAATTATAGTGCCGGCACAAACACTAAATTATGTAAGGGATCTTAGAGGTCCATCCTAAGAAGCAGAAATAGGGGGACAAGTCATTTCCTAAGAACAGTAAAAGAACAGGACCAAAAGATGTACAATAAAATGTATCATTGATAATTACTTCATATACTTTTACGCATATTATAAATGCTTTGAAATATAGTGAATTATGTGGTGAAAAAAAAGTATACATCTAACTTTAATCCTTATCAATTTGATTTAAGTAAATTTAAATGCCATAAAGTATATCTCAGCTCTTTAAGTAAGGATAAGATACTGTCAAACAAAAGAAGAAATTCAAGTGTTCCACAAAACAAAAAGTTTCTCCCCTAAAGGAAAACTTGCAACTCCAAAAAAGAACCATCACTATTGACGTTAATCAAGTGAAATTATCTATTTTCGTTTATATAGTTTCAAAACCTTTTTGTTTTCTTATTTTATTTACTGCAGTTCCAAAAAAGAACCATCACTTTTCAATTTCTTTCTTATTTTCTCCGCACAGTACGTTCTTGATTGTGCCCTTACACATCCCCTACGTGTCTCCTCTGCATGTCCAAAGTTAATAAAATGAAAAGAACACTCCAAATAATGTGCTTTCACGCGTCCAACACGGACACTAGTCGAATAGCATCCATGCTCCCTAGTTGACATCTAATCCAATTCATTCAGAGTATTTTACCAATAATAGGTATCTCTCAACGAGAGACACCTAATATAGAAACTGCAAACGTGCCCAGACAAGATCTTACATTCACATGCAAGGAAATCAAAATGCTGCTATCAAATAAATAAGAAGAATTTGAACCTCTAGATCTGGCAAAGGGTGGTCATAGGATTTCTTCTCCCTTGTGTCGAAGACTTTAATGCCTGCGATTCTCTGAACTCCGGGTTTAGTGGCAATGAGGTTCTGGTTGAACAAAAGAAGTTAAATATTGTCAATATGATGGAGATTTAATGCTTTCTACTCTATAGGACACCATTTTCAATGCATGTATTTTGTGTTTAATTCATCACGAAAGAAACAAACAAGTTGCATGCTTTAATTAGAGCTAATGTCTAATTATGATGTGCAATAGAGGATAGACAGCAACTTTTTTGGCAATATAATTTTTTTAAAAATAAAATGTACGCCCAAAGAAAATATAAAGGTGGGTGTCGACTAAGCGTCATCAAAACAAGGTCCAACTCTCCAAGACGCTCACATGCATAGAATGGTACAATAAATGAAGAATTTTGTTATTTAATGAAATGCAATCACTTGCAGACTAACTCGTATCACAACCCATTATATATATTTGTTGTTCATACCAGGTGGAAATCTGTGGAACCATGTGGCTCAACTCTTGGTATGACCTGTTGAAAATTACATGTACAAAAATGAGAAACACATTTATAAAATGGATGCATAAAGTTCTAATTCAAAGTTCTGGTTTCGGCAACCTTTCAACATGCCATCCCTCACCATTCCACAGAATTAAGAAACAAATTAATTGGTTAGCATTGCAGTGCGAAAGTTCCCATATATTGAACATAAGTATCTAAACACAAGTTAAACTAGAAAAGATACTTATGTTCGTGGCAATTGGATTGGTATAGGCACACCAAACGAAATTACACCAGATTCTAATACACGAATTACCAGAAAAGATGAATTCTGATAAAAGGATTTGATACGATGATTAAGACAGGATGAGTGAACATACCATTGTCTGTAGACCATTAACCATAACAACTTTTTCCTCATCTGAACCATTTTGTGACATCCAAACCTCAAAAGGGCCCAATTCCCTCTCAATCTGTGTTGTGAGACGCATATGTAACTGGAGAAGCAATAAATCAATCAATTCCAAAATATTCTCTCTGGGAAAAGAGATTAGAAGATATGTATAATCCTCAAGAGATTAAGAGGCAGAATTAAAGATGGATTCCAACCTCGTTGGAAAATGACTAAATAATTTTAATCTTATCCAACTTTCTAGATGAACTTTTCAGAAGAACACAATAACAAAAGAGAAATTACAGTAAAAGGCCTCTCCAATCTGATAACATCTGGCATCTCAACAACATGAAGCTCAAGCTCCTTGCGAATAATGGGCTGCAAAACAACATAAATGACCAATGAGAGAAATATCGGCTAATAAATCTCAAAATCATAATAATACATCAAATCACCCTTGAGCTCAAAAGTTCTAAGTTGATGGGTTATAAAAATTTAATTTCTTAACACTCTCCCTCTGTAGACTTAGAAATTAGCACAAAAGCCAACAAGTCAATAGGGGAGGAAATGATAAGAACATTCGAACACACGACCTCCTCCTACTTTTAATTTTGATTATGCTGAATCTAAAAACTTAAAGCTAATGAGTTATGATAAATTTAGTCAACACTTCAACAACAATATATTAGAGTTATAGACAGAGCCTGCTTTACTTTTTATCTAATATAAATGCATCCCCTTTGGGTTTATGGCACATATTAGCTCTAGCTATAGTTTTTTGAGGAGCAAATGTCAACAAACAAAGTATAAATTCTTTAATAATTTATTTGCAGTCACACAATCTGAATCAGCTCATACTATATTAAATCATCACTAAACTCAAAAGCTTAAGTTCAAATTAAGGTAAATTTAGTTCTTAAATAAGGTAAAAAGTACTGATTTATAGCATTTGCAAAACATATCATGTAAACACACAAGCTATAATAACATGTAGCTAATAGATGACATCAACATCATTTTTTTGAGCATCCATAGTTTAAAATTTCTAATATTTTTTCTCTATACGAAAAAATTCAGTGTTCAGCCTACGCATAACTATGTTCTAAATATGATTTTATACTCAGTAAACAATCTTCCATGCACTTAACAACCATCTTTCAGGATTCATCTGAGGCATTAGACAGGGACCGCAGGGTAATAAAAGTGTAAGATCAAAGCAAGGTTTAACTGAAATAAAAAATCTTGAAATCATGTGATAAACAGGCGTCAGTAAAAATTTCAGAAGCTGCAAAACAAAAGAATCGTGTCACAATTGGAAACCATTTCCACAACTTACAGAATGGATACCAGAATTTTAACACGGTTTAAAACTTAACATTCCATAGGCAGTAGTCAATTGATAAAGCGAAGATAATTCCTCTGCAGCACGCAAGAGGTAGCTTACCAATAACCAAAAACAACAAAAATCCATATAATTGAATTTATTTTTAAATTATTATATGATGATAAGCACTCACAGAACCCAAAATCTGTTGTGTTTGTAGCCGTCCAGGTTCACCCATATTTGTACGCCATGTTAACTGAAGTTTACCAAGAATATTACTTCCCTCAACTTTCCGAGGAGAAGAACCATGCGTTGAAAATTTCAATTGATAAAGAAAATTATGGATTCCTCCACCTGATCTGACCAATATAGGAGGCTTGAATACCTCTCTGCAGCATAAAAATTAACATAAGCTTGACCATGAGGGAAAAAATAAATAGAAAAATAACTAACCATGACGGTAAATTCAAGGCATGAATTAGCACGATTATCAATTATTTAATATCACTGAATTGACAAATGATCAATACCTTGTTGTAGATTTAAGTTCAGAGTGATGTTCATCAGCATTGATTATCACTGCATTCCAGTTTGGGGAAGGCTCAAAATCAACTTGGTCCATTAATAGATTTGATTTTGTATGGTTTTCAATGCAAGCTTCTAAGAATGTACTCTCCTGAGATAGAAAGAAAACTATCATTTGATAGCTTTCACCAAGGAAGTGCTATCTTAATGAAAATTTCAAACACGGGAAAACTGGAATCGAAAAGTACAGTGGCATCGAAAAGTACGTGGCAACACTACTAATTCTTTATACGACCAAGATCTAGAATCCAGCATAACTATAGGGTCATAGAATAGACAACTACTGAGTAGGAGCTGAGAGTACTGTGCTATATCAACACAAGTCGTCCTACAAAATATTAAAGAAGAAAGAGGGATTTCAGAGAACCAAGATAAAAAGGAATACTTTTAGGATGTAAAACAATATGCTATAATCGAATTCAAAGCTTTACTATGATATATAAAAGCAATAGATATACGTCAACTACGATAGTTATGAGACATTTTCTAAACTTACGTTGACTGCTTTTAGTCAGCAAAACATACCTTCACAACACGGACCTGCAGATGAAGTAATTTGAAAAATATCAGATATTAATCCAGAACTAAGCAACCAAAGCCACTGAAAGCTTTCATAAAATTCATAGAAGGGGAAATGAAAAGGGCCACTGAAGCAAAGATGTCCGTATAATAATAGTTGTGTGTCTGCAATTGTAGGATCCGAAGAGCATATTACCTTTGTTCTGACCGAGAGTGGATTCGCAACCATGAACTTGAAAAACTGTGGTAGATATTTACGCTCACCATCACCATCATTGTACAATGCGGTGCAGACTAGCCTATAAGAATGAAATAAAGCATCACTTATACGTACTTAACTAACAAGGAGATTCTCACTTAACTAACAAGGAGATTCTTACGTGTGACTTCCGAGTTCCTTCACATCGTGTTCGACAATGAAGTCGTAACGACCCCCAGCACGTATAGTTTCAACAGGGGATTTTGATGAATCCAGAAGAAGGATTCTCTGCCTCTCCGTTTGAATTTCTGCCTGTACGGAAAGCTCGTCTACCACAAATCAGAGTGGATGAAGCAGGCCAATTTCTCTAAGTTATAAAAGGAAAACACTCCTAACGCCTAAAAGGAAGGAACACCGACCTTGATAATAACGTCCCTGACTTCAAAATCGGAGCTATTATTCACACTGATATAGCTACAGAAAGTCTCGCCTAAATAAATCGCCCTGGAAGATGGTCACCATTCATGCCCCCAACAATGAACAAAAGAAAGATCCGAATAGATCAATTCATCCACAGAATGAAAGAAGAAAGGGGCAGAGAAATAGAGAAAAACCCGAAAGCTTGAGGGAGTACGAGGAGACCAGTGAGGCCCATAGCATCCGAGGAGTCATGAAGAAGGAATCTGGAACTGTAGCTGGGATCGGAATCGGATTCGTCGGACAATTGGGCTTCAAGGAGACGAGGGAGTTGGCGAGCAGCCACAGGGTCGTCAAAAATGTCCTCGCCAGCGACTAAATCGACCGGATCGAAGCGGAGAGGAGAATCAACTTGAAATGACGGCCTACAGAGCCTCATCACCCTGAAGGCCAGTGAATGCGATCCCTGAGCACCGTTCATCTTGCTTGTTCTCTGTGGAACACAGAATCGCAAAGAGAATGGGAAGTAACTGAAGTTGTCAGAAAGCCCGGCGCGAAATCTCAGCAATGGAGTTGAGACCAATCCAAAAATGACGACATGTCGACCCTCCTTATGCAACTGTCAGACAATTCCCTAGTCGATTCATCGTATCCCTCAACTTTTTTTTTTTAGGTTAAATATATGAACCTACCGGTAATTTTCACCTTAATTTTCCATCTTCCAAAATTTATAAATTTACCTGAAATATATTTAAATTTCTGAATAATTGGACAGATGGACCTATGTCTTTATTTTTTATTATTTTGTATATTTTAATTTCTACAGTTTTTTCAGTAAGATTTGAGTATTATTTATATGGAGAAAAAAAAAAAATTCGAACTTATTCACATTAAAAAATAAAAAATGAGAGCCTTTCAAAGAGAGTTCCTCTCGACATAACGTTTTAAGACTCTAGACTCAATTAAGACGGCAACTCAAACTCATCGTTATCAGATGTTGTCCTCTTTGGGTTTCCACGCCCTTATAAAAAATGTTTCGTTTCCCTCTCTAACCGATGTGAGATCTCACAATCCACCCATTTCGGGACCCAACGTCCTCGTTGACACACCAATATGTCTGACTCTAATACCATTTGTACCAGCAACCCACCGCTAGCAAATATTGTTCTCTATGTTGTCATTTCAAGCTTTCCTTCAAGATTTTTAAAACATGCCTGCTAGGGAGAGATTTCCACCCCTATTAAAGAATGTTTTGTTCTCCCTTTCGGCCGACATGGGGTCCCACAAAAGCACTCTAAAATGCAGTTAAGTTAGATAATTAGTTAAATAATTAACAAATTACATTAAAAAAAATTACGCCAAAAGCCTGCATATTACAAGCTTTTAATGAGGGATGTCATCTTTCTCATGAATCATGAGGGTAGCAAGTAAATGGAGTCGTACTGTTCTGTTCAAATAATCTATGCAAAAATTCATATTTTTTGTAGTGTCTATTTCTACACAAGTCATGCAAGCCACTGTCATCCAGGTGGCGCTAATATTATCAATTATACGTACAACTGCAGCCTAAGGAGGCCTTCAGGCTTCCATCGTCTATCTCCATGCTCGACTCTTCTGAAACAACACTGGTCTACCATGTACAAAACTAAAATACTCTGCCTCAGCTACACGCCCCGCTGCCCCCACCTCCCACTCTGATGGCAATGAATCAGGTATCTACTTCCCATGAAATTAACTAATATCTTGCCTTCTAAGCTGGACATTCTTCTTGTTATTGGTCACTGTACTGAGAATTTTTATGAACAAGATAATAATGGCACTCATCAAGCTCCCCATACGCAAGAGAAACTCCAACCTGTAATTTCAAAGAGGTATAAAATTAGAGGTGGAGAACCAAAGAGCAACGAAACTGTAAGGTGCATATCTGCTACAGAGTGTATTGGCAGGAGAAAACAAATGAAAGGGTAAGTCACGCACGCCTCTAATTTGTGTATCAGGCACAAAACACACATAAAAGATGACACTTTCAACAGTTTCATTTATTTCCATCAAGAATTTGAAAGATAGAACAGTGAAGGAAACAGGATTCACCTATATCCATATTCCATCTCATAACCTATCAAACAAAAACGAGAGCCATAACCATTAATCCCTTAATCTGCTACTCAAATTATATTAGTAATTATGGCACATTTTCATTTAACCAATGGCATTTAGAACTGCTACTTGGTTCAAACTAATCAGGACTTCAGTTAATGAGGCTCCCTCGGTCTCTTTTGATGTCTATTCACTAGCTACTTTCTACTTTCTAATTCCCTTTCTATTTACCATCCAGAGGCAGAATAAAGAGTTAGAAGACAAATAGTACCCAACTTCCCGGAGGTTAATTTCAATAACAGCGTGGAAACCGGAAAGTTGAACTATTTTCCAAATTAGAAAATTCAGAGAACAGAAAATCGAATAAACATACCTTATGGTGAGATGAGCTGGCAAATGCAGTGCTAAACAAGGTGAAATGCAGTTCATCCTCTAACTCGTGCAACTGTATCCCCTATCTGATGTAACCGTATTTTATCAAATGAAGCAATTTGATTGCATGAACTTAAGGAAAGGACATTTTAAAATTTTGGTCTGCAAAATTATAAATGACACAATGAACATCACTGGATGAAAGTGAGTATTGCGACCCTATTGTTGAAGCCAGGGTTCTACATGGCAAGGCATAACTATACTACTCGAACCCATGTTCCACCACACATTGGGCATCCATAAGCCCATCGGCTAATCCACCAAGTCTCCCTCTCGTTTTGAGTAGTATCATTAGTAGCACCAGGTGAAGCAAAGGCTGATGTCTGCCTCAAACATCTCATGCACTGCAAATCACAAAGTCGGAAGAATCACAATGAATACAACACAAAGATTAGCAACGCATAGTCTGTAGAAGTAGTCAATCCTTCTAAATTTAAAGTAATACCCCATAAACATGACGCCATTTAAATCTAGAAGCATGTTGCAGCAAACTGATATTATTGCAAAATAACTCATTGGCTTCAACTTCCTAGAGTTGAATAAATTTTAAAAATACTGACACAATTTAAGCGAAAAAAAAATGTATCCTTTTTATTGAACTAAATATGTAGGAGATTTTGGAATGTAATTTTCTCACAGTCTCAATACTTCAAAGAAACGTCACTGTACTTGAATCATTGAAATAATATGAGAAGAGTGACAAGGGAACTACAATCGAACCTTATACCAAACCCCTTCAAGACCAGTCTTCCAGACAGCAGTCACAACGTCTCTACGAGATCCCATTATACCTAGGTATGCTCCGAGACCAATGGACGTATTCAAGCCAAAAGCAGCATCTCTTTCAGACATCCTGCGCTTCCTAGGCCACAAACCATTAGCTCCATAATAAACATTGCAATTTTCCAATGAGTTGAGATCAAGTGGGTCTGACGAATTACTAAGCTTGGAATTATCGTCTGTGGATCCCAAATCATCTACATCAGACCAAGGCCCACCATACATATTCCGCCTGTGCCATTCTTCAGCTGGAGGGTGGAGTTCTAATTCCCGAAGCAACAGACCAGCAGCATCTGCACCTCTAGGCCGGGGCATATTCTATGCAGCCCAGACCATCAGAAGGAAAATTATTATTATTATTTGGGGGGGTTAAAGCACAAAACGGAGGAACAACGAAAAACGAGCACAAGGGCTGCAAAAGGTTGCCCCAACAAAAAATCAGAAGACAAAGGTAGTCATATGATTGTAATTAGATCGACAAGTAAATGTCAACTCTAGGACTTCCTGTTTGTTTCTCCATTTAATAATAATAATAATAAAACACTCGAGGACTTCCAGTTACACAGCAGATGTTAGGTCAATGTTCAGGGTTAAACCTACGCCCAACCACCATCAAAGTTAGAAATTATCTTCAACTATCCATATGGTCTCTCTGACCATCTCAAGGGGGGCGATAAGTGACAGAATCAAAGAAACTATTTGGTCTTCTGTTATAACAGTAGTACTTCATATATTATTAGCATTTTCATGATTATGGGATAAAAAGTATCAATTCCTTAACTCATTGCCACAAAACATTTTATGGGAAAATAAGATACAAACTCCGTAATCCATGAAAGCAACAAACATTAAATACCTGCATATGTGGACCAAGGGATGCTTCCACAACTTCAGGCAATACAGTATAGTTGCCGTCAATATAATGCAGACGCACTTGGATATTACTACTCCCAACCTGGGAGACTGGTAATGGATGTGGAAGACTAGCAGTACGGCGGCAGAGATCTATAAGTATGAGGAAAAGGACTTTCACCTGCAGAGTAAAAATTAAAGCAGTTGAAGCCTTCTTTTACACTAAAATTATGAACTCACCTAATTAACTTCATGCCAAATTAGGATCTATCCTTGCAAATAAAAAGAATCACCCTGATTCCCATACCACCAATGGTAAATACCACCAACTAGAAAGCTCGGGTAAATTAGGAATTATCCCAAGAAGCCTAAAAAGGAGGAAAGGAATAGATAATCTGTACCAAAACTCGAAAAAAATAACTTGTTCTACCTCCTCAGAAGTATATCCTTGACCAGCATTGCCTGTACCGATTCTTGACCTACCAGCAAGCCCTTCTTCAGCTCCTTTAGCTCCAGTTACAAGCGGAACAGCTCGAGCTATTTGACTTTCCTCAGGCTTAATTATATTTGGCACTGGCTTGACAGAATTGGAGCTAATCTCCTCCACTTTCCCAGGAACAGCGGGTTGAGGCTTTTGGATGTTTGCATCAGCATTTTTTTGTGAATTACTAATATAACGGGGAAGCTGTGTTCGGCGAAAGAAAAAACAGAAGAGCAAAAGTTGGCATAATCTATGTAAAAAATGGCAATCCCCAATAAGCCGAACAGCTGGGGTTCCAGGAAAAGTTCCAGTATTTATGCTTATTGGCATAAAGGTAGATGAACCACTAATGGGGTTTGGAGTTGAACTGGATACTCCATCAGTTGTGCTACTAATCTTGGCAATCGCACCTTGTACCCAAGCTTGCATCTGGGTACTTCCTGAACTTGTTGTACCGCTTTGAGCACCTGGAAACATGCGATAAAAATTTTAAATTACATGCAACCTAGATTAACCTGGATGTGATCATGCCTCCATTTTCGAACAAAGCAACAAAGGAGTTTTCTAGGCATCAACTCCGCAAGTTCAAAGAAAATAAGCCATCTTACAGCTGCTAATTAATAAATAAAATAAAATTCATTCATAAACAAACAAAACTATTAAAACATTTTAAAATTTAAAGAAATAAATAAAACTGAACAAATAAAGAAACAAATCGTCTGAATCTGAAAACTTAACTATTTTCAATATGGGAAGATAACAGAGAGATCTCTTTTTCAACAATTCATATATAAGGAAATCGAGTGAACTCACTCTGGCTTGTCGCAGGAGATGCAGAACTCTGGGTAGGACTAGTTACCATATTTCGGTTGCTACCAGTTCCAGCTGTAACAGCATGACTTGCCAAAGTGCGACAGAAACTAGCATAACGTCGCAAACGTGTAATGAAATGTGAAGCAAGATCAAGGACAGCATCAACGTAAGCCTGCATCACTTTGCAACCCTCAAAATAAGGGAAAGAGATGATTTTGATAAATCTAAAAGTAAAAGAGAGAGAGGGGCAATTAACTCATGCCCTTTCCCACAGTTCAATTGTCATTAGAAAGCTATAGCCACTCTTTTCTGCTAAAAAGTGGCTAGGCATATTTGGAGGGCCAATATAACCAAGCCACGCCATCGTGGTGAAAGACAAAAGCATTTCATAAGTTCCTATGAATGCATCAATACTCTAGCTTTTTTACTGAAATAAATATATAAAGGACAAATTTGAAGCTAGACAAATCAAACCTGAATGCTAGGGATCAGTGCTGGTTCTACCGCCATTGCTTCAGGATCAATGCCGGATAATGTTTCACCGGATGCATGCCATGGCTCAGATAGTAAAGCAGACGGGTTTATTAAAGCAGATTCAATTCCTTTGCCCAGCATATCCAGCAACAATCTTGCTTGCATATCTAAAACCATTGCCCTGACTTCTTGCGCATTAGTGCCTTCCAGTAATCTACATTTTATCCTGTCCAAGCTCTGTTTTGTGGACAAGAGAAAAAAAAAATGAAAATAAGTACGTAGGCAGTTACGAAAACAGGTCACGATTCTCTACAATATGATTAACCAGCACTCAGAAAATGAGAAGAAGGTCAATGTGAATATCTTTTAAGATAAAAACACGATGAAATAAACAAAAATGGCTGTGCAAATAGGGTCTCGAACGAAGACATATAGAACCTAAGACACCGACAAATAGAAACAAAGACAGATTCATCCCACCATTCATCAATGTTCCAGAAAGTAGTAACATTGAAGAAACTTTGGGAAGTTATTAATGAACAAAACGTTGCCTTTTATCCTTAAGCTAAGACCACAAAGTCTAAGAGAAGTCATTCTCTCACATTTCTGAGCATAAAAAAAGATTAATTGAAAAAAGCCCAACAGTTCGCACCATAGGTCTTAAGCTGCTGGGCAGAAAAGAAGCAGGTGGTCTTGGTTCTAAAAGCCTTATAAACAGCACAAGTTCGGTTGTAGGAACAAACATGAAGAACTTCGTTGCACTTCGCCAATAATGTTCACCCGACCTAAATATAGAGCTGACTGGACAACTTGAGGACCCTGTGAAAGACAGGACAACAAAGATTTCACTGAGAAGAACCCTGATTTTTCAAGAAGCCAATTACTAGCTCCACTGTCTTGAGAGAAAGGGAAGCTGAAGAGCTATAAGAGCAAAAAATTCTCGAGAAGTATTTTCTAAAGATGATTGGCCAGAAACTCAAGGAAGCACACCAGGCCCCTTTCATTGTGATTCTTTTATCCAAAGCCAAGCTAAAAGGCCAAGGAAACTTCTCCTATGGGAAACCACTTCAGGCCAAGGGTCCAACCAAACCCAAATTACCAGTGCCACCATCCACTTTAATCTGAACTTTTAACGAAAAATATTCTCACAATGAAAAACACCACATGAAGGGCTACAAGAACTAGAGGGACAGCATGAGATAGGAAACCTGCTCCTCCTTTATAACATATTTACAATAGTTTTCTTCCATAGCTTTCCTCCATAGTAGAACACGAAATCAAGTAGCCAACAAAACAGTTTCAAAGCAATTTTCAATCAACAGGATTAAACTTAACATTTGATGCCACCGTAACTCACAAATTTTAAGGTACACCAGGAACCACCACATGAAACAAACTTGATCTTGAAGTTTCACATTAGATGTAAATTATCCCACAACTTAAGTGATAAAGGATTACCAGAATAAGCCAGAAAATGAAACAAACACAGTACAAACCTCCAATCAGATAAAAGAAAGAAAAACAGACACAAATAATGGATTCATAAGTTAGCTTAAATCAATGAACAAAAGCCTCCAGAAATGCAAATAAAAAAAAAACAAAAAATAGCGTGCACTCTGAGATCTGGGTAGCTGAATGCAAAAATAGTTCGAATAGACTCAAATTGTTATTTTCGGTGATAACAAAACAATAGAAAACTTACAGGACCATACTGCTGCCTGTGCTGGCTAGAAGGAAGTGAATGAAAATCAGCATCCAACACTGCTATGACGCTATTTGGAGAAACTGAAATGACATATTCATCAATTAGAAATGACTTTCAAAAACTATCGTGTTATTTAAACGAATCTTGACCTCTCACTTGCACTGTCATTTCTGTTCCGACAATAACAAAAAACTCAATCATTCATACCAATGCCATCTTCAGCAGCACTCTGCGTACAGGCAACAGCATCCCACCAATCAACACCGACAAGAAGGCTCCACCAAAATCTACATTAACAATAAATATTCATAATCAGAACCATGACAAGAAAACTCATCTAATACTTCAGCGGAGAAGTAGCACATAATATTGTCATTGGATTATAAGAAATACCAAAGAATGAGCACCATCAAGTCACCTTTCAGCAATTGCACGCTCCCAAGTTGAAGAGTTTGCCTTCAGCTGATTGTTAGGAGCTGCAGGAGGAAGAACACGAATGATCTTCAACATGGTGTAGTCCTTATTCACTTCATGCCAAACAGACGCTGAACAGCAGCTAGTGGAAGAAAAGGCAGGGGCCGCAATGGCTGGTCCAACATTGATCTGGTAGTTCTCAACAGGAGCGAAGTTTGGACCAGAGAAAATATGCACCCCACCACAGAGAAAAGCAACAGCAATTTCGCCACCATGAGCAGAATACACTATTCGAGCAAGTGTTCTAACATCACTGGGAAGATCAAATGGATCAAAACAAACTCTTTTTGCCTTATCAACATAAGCTCCAGACAACTTCTGTAAATCAGAGTTTGGTCCTGATGCTGTTGATTGATTAGATTTAAAATCACTAGTTGGTGAAATACTCATGTCCACTTTAGATAACCAAACTGTTTGCATGGGTGCCTGACCACCAAAGCTGGCAGTGGGACTTCCAAAAATTTGATGTAGAACAACAGGCTGAAGTGAAGATTCCCAGCGTTGCACTCTCCACCCAGAAATTGAAGGACCTTCATCAGGATCATAAGGAGACATGTATTGTCCTGCATGAGTAATTGATCATCAGACTGAAATGTAAAAAGGACTAATTGGAAAAGGTTAAATTTCTTTTAACCGATAAAGGAACAATAAGATTAAGGACTGGGTTGTATAATGGATTTTGCCCAAAAAACAAGAATTAAGATCAAACAAAAATAAAGAAGAAAGAGGTTGCAGCTACCAAAAGGAAGGGGGGGAAAGCAGGCAATTGCAAAAACGTTTGAAGATCAAAGCCCATGGAAAGGAATTATTAATTAAGCTCTATACCAAGCCAGCAATCCCCTCACATCATAAAAATGCATATATTTCTAGACGTCCACACTTCCCACATGGTGAAAGAGTTCCTCTCACAGGAAAATAAAGCAAAAAAATTAATGAAGTTTTCAGGATATGAATGAGAAGCTAAGTTATAATTCATTGTACAGATAATTACCCTCGACTATTACAATAGCTATAACAGAGCCACCCTGAGTTGGATCAAAGGCAACAGCAGTAACTCCAGAACCCCACGTAGTAGTTGTGGCAGATTGAGCTGCAGCCTCAGGAGAGACATATGCAGAAAAATTAGAAACTGGTGAACAATGAAGTGGAATACTATCATTAACATCTTGCGTCTTATTTTTTCCTTGCTTTAACTCAGATAATAAAAATTCTTGCCAGCTAAACAGGTATGCAGCCAATGGGGCAAAACCAGACCAATTAGGAGGACTGAGTGGAGCAGGGACCCCATTGCTCGTGCTTGTCTTCGGAGTGGCTTGAAAACCATTTCCAGGGCCAGGAGTAACCTCCCAGACAACAACAGTGGATGGATTTACAATTGGAACCCCTGCCACGTGCATGGCACCACTATCTGTTATGATGGCATCAGCAGCCATGATCCCACTTGGTCCAGCGCCCAATAGTCCTTTACTTGTGCAGAACCATTTTGATGGTGAACTATTTTGACTAGAAGGCCACTGGGACCAATGAAGTTGAACAGAGCCTGAAGAGAAAACCGAGCAAACGCAAAGAAAATTTGGCCACCTCGCTGAAACACAAGCAAATTACTGCATTAGACATCTCTTAAGAATATTCAACAAATTCGGGACATATATTTCTATCTTTTTTAAAAAAACCAGGGTACCCAAGTAAGGGCACACATATCTTGAGTAGTTCCCACAAGACAAAAACCAAAACGTCCAATATTGTTATCAAAAAACTTGTAGGACATTTAATATCTAGGGTAAATGGCACTGTGGTTTGAACTCATTAACTCAAAAAATTAATAATAATAAATAGATTTCTAGTTTGCCCCTTTGATCATTGGGCCAATTCAAGGTGGACATTTAGGAACATTGGACAAAAAAAATATATTTAGATAATTTTATAAACAACCCAGAGCAGCAGCGAATCAAATGTTCCAAGGTTGATAACTGGATCCTGAGCTACAAATCTCTAGAATCAGATACAAGCAAACGTACATGATATGAAAATAATTTAAAGTTCGGAACAACCTGACGTTTGTGACTGCTGTGGAAGAAACTTTTCCTCAAAATTTGGCTTGGAGTTTGATGAGCTAGATTTTGCTGAAAGCCACCTATACTGGTATTTTGAACATGTTAAAAAATTATTCAGAAAGTAGTCGCCAAAATGAAAAAGAAGACAATTGACCTAAGGTATGAGATCGATTGAAACTAAAAGAAACGATAATTACCACCAAAATGAGGGAATGCAAGGCAATGCCATGATTAATTAAAAAAAAATGCATATAGATGTATGAGTAAACCTCTCTTTACAAATTTAACATAATAGAGAAGCACCAATGAATCATTCAAAACCAAATGAAGTTTCAAGTACTACCTTTATGCTTGAGTTAGTGTACTTGCGCAGCATTTACAATTGCTAAGAAGTTAAATTCTAGAAAGGTTATTAGATTGATCTTAAGTCTAAACCTTAGAGTAACAAGCAAACTGGGCAAAAGATATGAAGGGGCAATCATCATCATAAATTTTTCATAGCAGAAATCGGCCTTACAATTCAACCAACTTCCCACCATATAAGAATTAATGAAACTGCTAGAAGGAAAATTAATCGCAGCCTACAAACTAATAGCATAACTTAGAAAGTAAATGCACCAGTAAAACTACATATCATAGATAATAACATACTGCAGACAACCCTGACAGCCACTTCGTAACAACTGCAATATCTTGTCGCCATTCATGCTCAAGCTGCCAGCAGCTAGCATCACGAACAAGGTTAGCTGGACCCTGGAGGAAAATAGAACGGTAAAACAAACTAAAACAATAAAAGATGCATGCTTGCAGCCAAAAACATATATAGTTCAAGAGCACATGCAAGACCACTAATAGGCAAAGTTCGTGACATGAACCCTTAAAAACATCAATCATTCTGAAATCTTAATTCTGCAAAAGAAAGAAATAAAATTTGAGCTTACTCGAGATGGCTGAGTCCAGATAGTTGACCTCCCATGGAAATTAGCTATAAGCAAAGCACGTGGACAGGAAGTTGGTGACCATTCAATAAATTGTACCGAATCACGTGGAGAATCTGCAGAATGTGAAATACATTTGATTGAAAATGTCAAGAACGTTTTAAAATTTTGAATACGGAAAATAAAATGCATCTGGGGGAAAATCATAAAAATTAATTTATTTTTTATTTTTCCTGAAATAATGGTGTTCTACCGACAGTGATACCTCTCCTATTCAATTGTCCTAAACAAACTGAACTTTCTCCCAAGTTCTTTACTCGTTAGACTATGTAAATAGCCACCAACTGTTATCCTGATATGAAAAACCAATACAAGGGCCAGAAAATGTAGAGAAGGATTATCAAGAATCAACAATCAAAGGACTACAGTCAATCAATGTATCAGACTGTAAAACTCCAAGGAATTCTATTTAAAACAGTACCCTACTTACAAAATAAAGGCCCGGCCCTCTATACAGAGGAAGGACCAAGCTAACCGCCCAACTACCCAAATAAGCAGCAGAAATAAACTAAAGAATCCAGGATATGATTGTTACGACCAAAAGAAAATAACAGCTGCAAGCTAACAAAGCAAAAGAATACTACTAAAGCCAAAAATTCTAGGTTTATTGGATCCCCAGCTTTACAAACAGACATACTAAAATCTCCATACTTGGTGGTTGTAAAGATCCCACCGGTAAAATATCACTATAAAGTTAATGAGTAACGGAACGGTAAGGTATATTAGCACATTAGCATACACCATACCTGCAATGACATTAAACACGGCACACTCGGTTGGTCGCTCAGGAATCACAATATGAATGGGGATCCAAAATGGTGGGTTTGCATTGGAACTGTCAAAAGATGATAATCACTTAGAAGACAAAATAAGAAACATGGTTTAATCAATACGGTAACGGCAGTAGAATCCTTTATTTGGACCACATATTAGACACCATGTCCGGAGAAGGGGAAAAAATTCTCTTGCCATTGATTTTCAGGACGTGTTTCATAAATAAGAGTGTAGCTGTAGTTGTAAGATGAACTTTAATTGTACAACTAAATTCCTTCAATTCCTGGCGTATGCAGAGCAAACAATTTCTAGAAATGAAAATAGTTCGGGATGGGATGCGATTTATTTCATCGTATGCTCCTCTGAGATGAAACCACGAACCCACATGACTCGTTCAAAACGTGATCAAAAGATAAACGAATGTTAACCTTGGAATTCTTGCACATGTCTCCGATGCACAGGCAATAGCATTCAGCTTACCACACCAAGCAACAGCACTGAAAAAAGAAAACCAGCAGAGAAGGATGAAATTGAAGCTCCCTGAAGTAACTTAAATCTTATAAGATAAAACTTGAAGCATAAACCCACCGAATTGAGAAACTAGTCAGTGGGAGCAATTGCACCCAATTCTCCACGTGCCATAACCATTTGACTATTTACCATAAAAAAATCAAACAAAAAAAATGGGCACCAAAGCACGAAGTGCATACCCAATTTACACCTCAACGCAACAATCATACAATTCCAAGCATGTATCAACACCTAGCTCAACCCGCTGAGCATGAATATCCAAAAACCATAAAATAAACAGCAGCTAAAAGTTAAAACCCAAGAAGCAAAACTAACCTAAAATTGCGACAGAGCTCAGGAACACTCATTTTGTACTGCAAATTGGATCTTGGCTGCTTGAGCTTGATTCGAAAAACAGTAGCCGGACTGATCAAGTCCTCGTCCATTGGATCTTCGGGTTTCTCCATAACCTCCTCCTCAACAGCCACAACTTCAGTTTTGTCAGACCCTTTGGGAAGCTCCAAAGGCTGAACCAGGGGTTCTTCCTCCCCTTCGGTAGCGTTGGAAACTTGACTCATTGAAAAGACGACAACCCTAATTTATATAGAAAGAGAGAGAGAGAGAGAGAGAGGACGTAAGTGGTGGAAAGTCGCAATTGAGGATGACAGGTATCACTGTTGAGAGAGTAGTGGGGTTAATGTGGGTGGCTTTCGATTTGGCTTTTTTAAAATTTTGGTGGGTGCCTTTGATTTTCTGCTTTGTGCTTAGGGTTTGGCGTTGGCCGAGCATTCACACAGCAGCAGATTCCCCATTCCAGTACCTTCACCGCCCCCTTCGCCCTTCTCCCTTCGCCCTTCGCCCTCTTCCTTCCTCAACAATATAAACAAACCTCTTATGAAAATGCAAATGCCTGCTGCTCTTTCAGCTTCCAGTGCAGTCAACCCAAGAACAAATACTTTCCCACGCTTTGTTTCCATTTTTCTTTTTTCTTTTTTCTTTTTAATAAAATTAATTATTAAAAATTTAATCTTCAAAAATAAAGAAAATACATCTGTTAATATCCATTTACTTTTATTTAGGCATTTTTAATCTGATCATTATTGTATTTTAAAGTAAATCAAGGCATTTAAATATTTTTAATCTTAAAATATATTTATAAGAACTATTTTCATATTTCTATCTATATTTCTATCTATTACAAAGAGTTCGAAGTATTAATAACTACTCATTTGTAGATTTGAATCTCCAACGTTAATTTTTTTAAAGTTGTTAAGCCTATTTGACTAGTTGCCCTGTACACTAAAGTGACAATAGATTTAGGCTGCTGCGTGTTACAGTCATACCTGTCAAAGTCGTATTGTCTATGACTGCATGTTAAATGTACCGGTCATGCTTATCTAGGACGTGTTGTCCACACCTATTCTAAACCCCTTTTTGCTTTCATCATAGATAGGTTTTTACTATTTCACGTTATGTCACTTCTTCCTATCTGGATTATATGTTATCAAAGTGGTTGTCACTGTATAATTGCTTTTACTGGATAACATTGCTTTCTTTTAAATTATTTTCAACATATTTTATCGCTCACATTTTTTAAAGCATTTCTCCCCAATATGAATTAAGGTTCGAGCATATCTCGACATTGTCTATGAACTCCGAATTTTTCACGACTGACTTATTCGCCAAATTAGAACAAGTGTCGTACAATTATTGTTTGTCTACCGTACAAATGCCCTTGTGACACTACATTTTATCGGCTCGAGTGAGTTGCTTAACCGTACAAAGTGTCCAACCTCCTCTATGGACCTTTAACTAAATATAACTAACTCAAAAAAAAGAAGCATATGCTTCTTGGACAGTTTATTCACCGGCAAACGGTCAAAGAAGCCCCCACCATACCCCCAAAATTCAAATGGGCAGCCAATTGGAGAAGGAATTTGGTGTCCAAAAGCACATGGATGTGTTCAATGGAAAAGGCCCATTTTTTATCTCTTTTCTATTCTTTTATTTTTAAAACATTATATAAAGCATGTCATTAACTTCCATATTCAAAAACATATTAAACAATATAGCGAAATACTAAATAAACATTAAAACGTAAAAATATTCTATACTAACTAGATCAAAGAAAATGAAATAATAATATTCTATGCACGTGTCATAGTCTCTAGTTACAATTTTGTCGTCAGAAGATGGCTTGAGTATTTTAAAAAATACTTATTAACTGACTCCACTATTTAGGTTAGGGCATAATTAGGGGTGATTTTTTGGACCCTAGTTGTAATGCTTTGCTGACCATTGGACTGAAGCTTAAATTCTGCTTCTTACTTTTGGAAGGCGTCAAGAACAACTTCAAGGCCTAAAGAATGTGATTGCTATTAACCAACCTTCTGCCAATGTGGCAAGAACCAACACATCCAGCGGGTCTCAACGACAAACAAGAAGTAAAAATCAGAGTTGTCTGAAGAACTTTCTTGGCGGGAGCAGGGGCAGAATTCTGGCTCAAAACCAATATGCCAAGTTTGCAAAAGGGCTGGACACACGGCTGCAGTGTGTCATCGTCGCTTGGAACGTGGCCTCTAAAAATTCAGCTGCTTCCACATCCAACAGCCAGACCATTGTCCCCAACCTAACCCAACCCGACAACCAAGTTTGCAAAAAGGTTTTTGCATGTTTTTGAAAATTCTTTTCTCTGTCAGTACTCGTGTTCTTCAGATGTAATAATGAAGGCATTTAAGAATTGAGCTGATATCAGTTATCTGACCAACTTAATAATGTGTAATTTGAGTTTGTTCGAGTTTGAGCTAGCTATTAAGCTTCTGGAATCAACACCTTGGAAGCTTAGCTTCAAATTAGCCATTTAAGAGTTAATAGGACAAAACATCAGACGTTGAAATAAGGAGTGGAGTACAAGTTGCAATAATCAAACTATAACGGCCCAAGTTTACCGCTAGTAAATATTGTCTTATTTGAGCTTTTTCTCTTAAACTTTCCCTCAAGGTTTTTAAAACGCGTCTAGTAGGGAGAGGTTCCATACTCTCATAAAGAATGTTTTGTTTCCCTCTCCAATTGATGTGGGATCTCATAATCCACCCTTTCGAGGCCCAGTGTTCTCGCTGACACTTGTTTTCATTCCCTTCTCTAATCAATGTGGGGTCTCGCAATCTACCTCTCCAGAGTCCTCACTTACACGCCACTCTAAACTCTCTATAGAGTCTAAGCGGGAATTGTTGACAGAGATCAGAACTATATCAAATGTTAGGCCTCCAAACGTTGTTGAGTTGATTGGATGCTCTTAGAACACTTACGATGTGGTTTGGGAAGATGCTACCCCTACCTACCCTTCCCACTTAAAGGACTTCATGAACTTGCAGCTTTGTAGTAGTGTGACACTCTTGCAGCAGTAATGATATTTATAGGATTGATTCACTTATATCAAGAAATATTGTTTATGTCTGCATGTCGGATGTTTCGGTCATGCTCGTCTGACTGCATGTCCGTTTCAAGCCATTTTTTTCCTGCTTTCATCTTAGATAGGTTTTTATTGTTTCATACTTGTGTCAATACGAGAGTATATGACCGTTCACCAAAATCATGTGTACACCCATTAGGACTAAAGCTCCACAAATATATTAACAAGTGATGTGACTAGTCGTTCTCTATTCATACACGTTATTTAAGTCGTGATGTTCATTTATTTACTTATAGCCATATAATGTTGTTTTTTTCAAATTGTTTTCAAATGTATTTTATCGTTCACGTTTTCTAAAATATTTTCCACAAACGTGACTCGAGGCTCGAGCATATGCCGACATTGTCCGCTAAGTCCAAATTTTTCACGGCTAACTTGTTCACTTGGTTAGAATAAGTGTGGCATAATCGTTGTCCCACTGTCATAAGAATACAGTTGTAACACTTTGCAATTGTCTCTATAACTCAAATCGCCGAAGATGAACAACATTGAAGTGAAGACTTTTGTAGATCATAAAAAATTGAGTTGAAAATTATACCTCTATATATATATATGTATGTATGTATGTATGAAAATTACGAATTTGAGTTGGATTAAAGAAGACACCATAGTACATTATGAAAGCATTCGTTTATGAAACATTAGTATTATTGTTCTATAAGTTCAGGAGAGGAAATTACGGTATTAGCCTTGTCTCACGCCAATGGTAGAAGAGAAGAAAACATCTTTTACATCCGAAATCAGAAGAAACCCTGAAGGCGTGATTCGAAGAATTTCTTTAATCGTGCTGAAAGAGTTTGGAGACCAAGTCTTGGATTGTTCTCAGCTCTACCAACTCCGTCGGATTTGTGTTTTGCTCCGACCGCTCAAAGCCCTTCGCTTTTCTTCAAATGTTATGCTCGAGAGCTGGAAGATAAGCTAAGCAGCTACCCAATTGTCGCCTAGGATCCAGCGATGATCGTCAGGAAGTACGGCCGCCGGAATCGTGGTCTTCCGAGGTCTTTATCCGACTCCTCTAACGACGCCATTCACGATTCTTTTGGTGACTCTCTGTCTCAGGAAAGTTCTCAGGACCCGCTATTTGGCATCGCTTTCTCGTCACAAGACTCCTCTTCTAGATGGTCCACTTTCGATTCTGAGCCATACGGCACTAATTCCTCACAAGGTTCGTTTTCAGCAAACCCTATAAGATCCTCCTTTGACGATTCGCTGAACGGGGGCAAGAAGAAGTCCAAGAAAGTCAAGATTGAGAAAAGGGAACTAGAGGTGCTTAAGTGTTCGCAGCTGGCGATTTCTTCTACATCGACTTTAATGGAAGCCCAGGAGTTTGGGGAGATGATGGAGCACGTAGATGAGGTGAATTTCGCGTTGGATGGGCTGAGGAAGGGCCAGCAAGTTCGGATCAGAAGGGCAAGTTTGTTGTCCTTGTTATCTATTTGCAGTACCGCGCAGCAACGGCGGCTTCTACGAACTCATGGGTATGTAAAAATTTAATTGCCTTTTGGTTACTCATAGTTATAGGTGAAGATTGAAGACTGGAAAACAGAAAGTTCTTCAAATTCTTAATTTGTTCGTTAGTGTATGAGAAATTCATGGTCTTCCTCCCCAATTATTATAATGAAAACTTCTCTTTGATGAAGTATGGATGCCTTAACTCTGCTCATGATAGGTTTTTTTGAACATGATGTGCATGGAAACTGAATATAAAGATGGTTCTTTTATTTTTGGATATTTTAATTTTTGTCGACAGTAAAGACTCTCACTATCCATTTTTTAGTGCTCGAATTTGCAAATTTGTATTTGAACTCGAATATATTCTTTTAGGATGGCAAGGACAATAATTGATGCGGTTTTAGGTCTTAGCTTTGATGACTCAGCCAGCAATCTAGCTGCTGCAACTCTTTTTTACATTTTGACGGGTGATGTAAGTGATCTTGCTCTTTAACGTTTTGCGTTCTCCTTAGTTATTGAGTTCAACCATTTATGGTGTTTTAAGAGTATGGAGCTGTATGCTGAATTGTATCTGATAATGTTTATTTCTTTTGTATTAAACTCTCTCAAGCAAAGATGTGCTTTATGATGACGATATGGCTCTCAAATATATTTTAATTTCACAATCTCAGGGTCAAGACGATCACCTTCTCGAATCACCAAATTATGTTAGTTTTTTAATTAAATTGTTGAAACCAATTCTCTCTATGGCTGCTGAAGTGAAAGCACCAAGAATTGGCCATAAACTTTTAGTACTTCGAACGGATTCTGACATCCTACAAAGTACAGCAACAAGATTGGACTCCAGTTCTTCTGCAATTTTGTCAAAAGTTGAGGAAATTCTTGTAAGTTGCAAGGAAATAAAATCAAGAAGCATAGACATTGGCACAGCTGATAGACCAGAGTTGTGTCCAAAATGGATTGCATTACTGACTATAGAGAAAGCTTGCTTGACTACCATTTCCCTTGAAGGTATACAATCCTCTTGTCTGTCTCATGTTAGAAATTACATCATTTGCTTTTATTATAATGATCACATATCCGAGGAATTTCAAGCCTTGTAGATGTTAAGTGAAGAAGTTATAATTCATTAACCATGATGAATGAAGCCTCCTGACCAACGGGCTTGAACAGATAGATGGTCAAATAATTATTTAGTCTTTAGATACCATTTATGGATTTCCCTCCTGCCAACATTGGAAGAATTTATTTTTAGATGTTTGACTATGAACGTTCTGTTCGTTAAAAGTTCATTCAATTCCTTATATTTTTGTCAAGTAACACCATGCTTTCTTTTTTAATGATACATGGGGATTGGCTTATTAAAGAATTTCTATGTAGTTTCAGTATTTGACCTAATAACTAATTTTATTTGTTCAACCCACTTTCTGGATAGCTAAAATTTCTCTTTTTTTTCCCCCAAAAAGTTGGGGATTCAAATCTATAACTTGTATTTTATGTTATCTTACCACGTGGAGTTACTGCATATGGTTTAAATAGTTCATGCACATTCTTGGCCACTTGGCTAACTTCACAACCATACCGTCTGTCTTTTTGGTTTTTGTTTGCTTCATATGTTAGCCGCATGTTTCACATTCTGAATCTTGCCAATTCAGTGTTCTATATTGCTAATTCTTGTGAATCTCCTATCATCCTCTCAGAAGCATCTGGTGCTGTAAGAAAAAATGGAGGCGACTTCAAGGAAAAATTGCGAGAGCTAGGAGGACTTGACGCTGTCTTTGAGGTTGCCAAGGATTGCCATTCCAATATGGAGGTGTGAGCCTGTATGTTTTTTGGGATCTCATTACTGTTTCGTTATACAAATCTGCAGTAGCTACAACGTGGGGATGGAAATTTAGGGAAGGATCCAGCTTTATTTTTATGTTAAACAGGAAATCATTGGCACTGGGCTTGCTTCTTTGCTGTTTTATGGAGTATTTAGTTAGAGAGAAACGTTAGAGGAGGAGAGAGGTATCGGGAGGGGTCATGGGAGATCATTAGATTTAATACCTTAGTTTGGGCTTTTGTTTCTAAGGTTTTTTTATAATGGTCATTTAGGCTTCATTCTCTTGGACGAGAGCTTGGTAGTTTGTTGGACGTCTCTTAGTAGTTACCTTATTTATTCTTTCATTTTTCTCAATGAAAGCATAGTTTCAAAAAATTAATTATGTAAATGAAAAGTACTCTCCCCAACAAAGGTTACAGAAAGATACCCCAATATGAATTGATCACAGTGGGAGAATAATTACAAAAAGCAATTTGAAGTGAATGCCAGCAGAACACCCATATTTAGACAAATTGATATATATTCATCCCATTCCCTTTCTAACCTTAAACTTTAAATGGTAGCTTTAATTGCATTCATTCACAAATATTTCCTCCTTTCTGAATCTATTGGCACAGAAATTGAATTAGTTTTTTCCTTGTTTTATAAATACCGAAGAACACAAAAATCATTGATTGCATAATCGTATTCCAAATTTAGCCTACAAACCTAGAACTGATACCTTTGACTTTCCTCCTCTTTCTTGCAAAGAATAGGAAAAAAAAATTGAAAAATGCTAAGGAAAAGAAAAACAAAGTGTAACTTTATTAATTCTGTTTCAGTGAATCAGTGGTATTCTTTTTACCTTAAAGTTTATGTATATATAGATGTCAACAGTGCCATATTTTCTTTTTCGTTTTGATTTGTTATTGTTAGGAAATGCTGAACTATGGTTGTCATTTGTAGCTCAGTGTAGTATGGTCTGACATCATTGGTTGGGGCCCATGGTTTAACCAGAAGAGTCACCAAATGATATAGAACTGTTTTTATTTCATTTCAATATGAATAATAGCTACATTTCTTGGTAAACGATGAATTTTAGTCTCTATTTCATACGTTAGAATATCCTTATAATATATGGAATATCAGAAAATTTTGTGGCACATTATTTCAGGGTTGTGTAAAGCGTATTTCACTGTCTACAAAGGATGCAAGATATGAAAACTTTCTGCAGAGCCTGATGCTTCTTTTGAAGTGTTTGAAGATAATGGAAAATGCCACATTCCTCAGTAAAGAAAACCAGGTATGCACAAAAGTGGTCTCTCTCTCTCACTCTCTCTCCCCATAAAATTAATCAAATACACAGTTCTTAGGACTTCTTTTCAATCTTTTTTGTAATTACATTAATGACAGAGTCATTTGCTTGGAATTAAAAGAAACTTGGAGGGTCAAGGAATACCGCAATCTTTCACGGAAATCATGTTAAATGTCATCAAGATTCTTTCAGGTAACTAACCACACGCGGGTTTTCTTTTCATTTTCATTCATTATGTTGTTTTTCAAAGTCATCTGATGTTGATCAATGCCGCTTCATTGTAGGTCTCTATTTACGCAAAAGTTCTGCTGCTGGTTTAGATAATGAGAAGCTAGCTGATCTCTTTGATGGGTCTCACAAAACTTCCAAATTGCTTGCAGAGGCAGATCGTGAAGGTAATGGTTTTCCAATTTGTACGTGCTGTTTTTTTCTTGATGCAGCGTTTCATATTTCATCATTTTCTTTTACATGAATGGTTACTTTTCGTTTTTAAAAAAAATTGATTTCTCTTACATTTGCAGCAAACAGAAAGATAACTATACCAAGCAGTACTTTAAAGACATGGTGTAACACCAAGAGTACTTTGTCTGACAAGAGCTCCATTATATCCCAGAACATGAGGAGTGCCACGGCTCGGTTAGACAATACTCTAACAGCTTCTGGAACTACTAGCACTTCATTGGAAAATTCCAGTTTCTTCAAGATGAGGCAAAGATGCTTCACATCTGGTTCATCCAGTGTGACATCAAGAAGTACGGATGATGGAGCAACTGCATTGAATAATCAGCCTGTAGAGAAAAATAATAATCCCGATCCTTTTGCTTGTGAGCTTAACCTTTCAGAGGACCAGGATCCCTTTGCTTTTGACGAGGGTGATCTCGAACCCTCCAAGTGGGAGTTACTTTCACAGAAAGAGAAGAAATCTCGGGCTAAAAAAGGGGTGGTCAAATTTAGAGATCTCGAGAATGGATCAAAATCTCAGGTGATGACGACTGAGAAAGAATCAATCAGTGGAGAAAGCCATTTCTTCAATGAAATTTCAAGCTTGGCATCCTTTAATGAGGAGGGATTCAACCTAGTAGCTGACTGCCTTCTTACTTCTATCAAGGTTTACTAATATTATTTGCACTTTCTCTAGCATTCTTTACAGATTATTTCTCATTTAGTTTTTGAATGTTAAAGTTTCAGGGTAATTATTGAGTTGAATATCTTCGGTTGGATACCTAATAATCTAATAAACTTCCTGAACCATTTGTAACGGTCCAAGCCCACCGCTAGCAGATATTGTCCTCTTTGGGCTTTCTCTTTCGGGCTTCCCCTCAATGTTTTTAAAACGCGTCTTTCGGAGTTACACAGCGGAACTGGTATTCATCCAGATACTGTCCTCTTTGGGCTTTCCCTTCCGGGCTTTTCCCTCAAGGTTTTTGGGCTTTCCTATTACGCGTCTGCTAGGAAAAGGTTTCCACACCCTTATAAAGGGTGTTTCGTTCTCCTCCCCAACCAATGTGGGATATCACAGTTATTCTACTCCCAAGATTTGGCTGACGTATTAGTAGTTATTTTGTGTTAATATTATAAATATACACCGCTCAATCTGTCTTCTATTTTCAGGTTTTGATGAACTTGACCAATGATAATCATGTTGGCTGTCAACAAATTGCTTCCTGTGGAGGACTAGAAACTATGTGTTCACTGATTGCCAACCATTTTCCTTCATTCTGCTCCACTTCATCCACCTTAAATGGATTAAAAGCTCATACATTGAGTCTCGAATTTGAGTCTCAGAACGAGAAGCACCTAACGGATCAAGAGCTTGATTTTCTTGTTGCGATTTTGGGCCTGCTTGTGAACTTGGTGGAGAAGGATGGTCATAACAGGTTAGTGTTACTTCAGTTTTTTATGCAGCAGTTTGCTGTTTTGAAGACCATTATGAAAATTCTGTGAGAAGACGAACACAATTTTCAAATACTAAATGGGGCCTAAACAATCCAATAAATTACTTTGTTACTGTAGAAAACTTAACTTGCAGTTTTAAACTATACTCAACGAACCGATGGTACGCAGATCACGGCTTGCTTCAGCTAGTGTTTTGATACCTAGCGTGCATGGACCAGAAAAGGGTCATAGCAACGTAATTCCTCTAATATGTTCAATCTTTCTGGCCAACCAAGGAGCAAGCGAAGCAGTTGGAGAAGGGGAATCTTTGCCATGGGTTAGTAAAATTTCACTCGAACTTGATGGACCAATTGAGTGCAAGATTTGCAGTGACCTTGGACATATAATAAGGATATGCTCCGAGGTAATAATTTTGATATGATATATACCAAACTATACATTTGTGATATTTGAACAGAATGAGGAGGTAGCTCTTCTGGAAGGTGAAAAGGAAGCAGAAAAGATGATCGTTGAGGCTTATTCAGCGCTACTTCTTGCATTTCTTTCAACTGAAAGGTTAGTGTTTTTCTCTTATATTACACAACTAAATTAAGCTTTCTTGTGGATATATTCAAGGGATTATGTTTCTTTGTTTTCACAGCCAGGGCATACGCGATGCCATTGTCGACTGTCTTCCAGATCACAGCCTAGCAATTCTCGTGCCAGTTTTGGAGCGATTTGTGGTATGTATTCAACCATTCCTAATGATCACACAGCATGAAACTCTAATGGGTTTTTCTTGGGATGATGGTTATGTGATTGCATATTCAACCCATGTGTTTGGACTGAAAAATCTTGTGCAGATAATATTTGTTTGATCTTCTTGTCTCCAGGCGTTTCATTTGACATTGAACATGATTTCTCCGGAGACGCATAAAACCGTAACCGAAGTGATTGAATCATGTAGAACTTCCTGAGAATAAAGATAGCATGAAGCTCCTGTAAATTCTTCACCTTAGTCGGATTGGTTATCCTTAATTGATTCCATAGAAATAGAGAAAAGCTGCAACATACAGAAAAAGCCAGAGGGCTTATCGCTTATGTTGTTGTCTGATTGACCATTGTTCTTTCTTCTTTTTCTTCTTTAAATTTTCAGAGTTCTTTCTCCACCCATTTTGAGCTTTTCTTGGTAGCCTTTCTTCTTCATTTTCTTTCAATACCTCCATTGTAGCTTATGGTAAGAAGATGCTTGTTTGTATACAGAAAACTATAGTGGAATGAAATCATTATTCATTTTCGACTTTATAATTTATAACCCATTTCTTCGTTCTTCAGTATCTATGTGTTGATTTTCGATAAATGTCTACAATTTTGAAGTTTTGATCCACCAAATTTCCCCTTCTCGAAAGTGTTGACCGATCGATGATCGATGTGCGTTGGGCTTTGGTTTTTTCAGTTCGTCTTTCGAACTTTTATGTTTTTCAAACCATAAACAAGCAATTTCTTTCTGTTTTTGTCGGCAGGACAAAGATGAAGAGGAAAAGGCAATGTAAAATATTTTAATTTTAGTGGATACGCTAAAAGACTACTCATGTCCGAGCCCAACGGACGTGGGATCTCACAATCCACTCCATTTAGGGCCCAGCGTCTCTGCTGTCACTCCCCTACCAAATCCATCTTCCATTTGAGGTCCAGCGTCCTCTGCCCGGTGTGTTTTGTTCTTTTCCCCAACCAATGTGGGATTGATATGTCACTCCCCTGCCAAATCCACATTCCATTCGAGGCCCAGCGTCTTCCGCCTAGTGTGTTCTGTTCTTTTCCCCAACCGATGTGGGATTTATCAATCCACTCCGTTTAGGGCCCAGTGTTCTCGTTATCACTCGTTCCTCTCTCCAATTGATGTGAGACCCCTACCAAATCCACCCCCTTCGAGACCCACCCAATGTCCTCCGCCCGGTGTCTGGCTTTTATACCATTTGTAACGGCCCAAACTCACGGCTAGCAGATATTATCCTCTTTGGACTTTCCCTTTTAAGCTTCTCCTCAAAGTTTTTAAAACATGTCTGCTAATGAAAAGTTTTCACACTCTTATAAAACGTGTTTGGTTCTCCTCCCCAACCGATGTAGGATCTCACATTATAAATATAATAAAACCAATTTCCCTATCATTTTCCCGAACCTTGCGACTAAAAAAGAGGTTCATCTTAAGTATTCCATATACATATAGGAGAATAGGCCAAATGAGAATAGGCCAAATATATCCGGACACGAGTGGAATCCTACATAATTTAAGACCCATGTATTCACATAGCAACATCCAATACTCCAAGGGGGAAAAAGTAAGGAAAGAAAAAAGGTGGCCACTCACTCTGCAGCCACACTCCCATCCCCTTCCTTTTCACTACTTTTTGTGTTTCCTCACGAGCACATGCACATTCCCCATATTCTCCTTTCAAAACTTTTTTCTTTTAGATCCATAAAATTGATACAAAATTCGATTTTCACATATTTGCAGGCTTGACTTTCCCTAGGGATCTTCCGCTTCTTCTTCTTCCATTTCCAATGATTGCTAATTTCCGGCCTTCTTTCTTCCTCCTCCTTCTACTCCGCCGCCTTCAACCTCTCAAGGAATCTGCTTATTACCATTTTCTCTCATCCCTTACCGCTTCTCTTCTTTATCTTCTCCTTCTCTTCCTTCTCGCTTTCAATGCCCTTTACGTTTTCTTTACTTACTCACCGTCGCCGGAGAAGACGATTCCTCAGTCTCCCCCTTTCTCGCCGGATAAACGATGCTCCAATCTTTCTTCTTCCGTTCCCGCTTCGACCCACGTTCTTTTTTCCATCGAAGAAAAACACCCACCGGTGATTTTTAAATCAAATTCCTCTGTTTTTCACAATCCCCATGTTAAAATCCGCGCCGATGACTCTGCTGAAATGGCGGCGAAGAGGGCCGGGAAACACAAGCGCCGCCTGAGAAGCCTCCGGCTAGAATCAAGAGAAAACAAATTTTCAGCAAGGATTGAGGAGTTCTTGGCTGCGAATTCATGTAAGCTTAGATTTTTCATGATTTGGATTTCACCATTGAATTCGTTTAGCGACAGAGAATTCTGGGCAATACAGAGCATATTCAACGCTCATGAAAATGGAAATCCGTGTTTGATCATTGTCTCGAATTCCCTCGATTCCACAAAAGGGAAACAAATTCTCAGCCCATTCTCGGAAAAAGGGTTCCCTTTGATCGCAATTTCTCCGGATTTCGATTCAATTTTCAGAAACACAGAAGCAGAGCCATGGTTCAATCAACTCCGGCGAGGAATCATAAAACCCGGCGAAATTTCTTTAGCTCAAAACCTCTCAAACTTGCTCCGATTGGCTCTGCTATACAAATTCGGCGGCATTTACCTCGACGCCGACGTGATAATTCTAAAGAACTTCACAAATCTCCGAAACGTAATTGGAGCTCAAACCATCGATTTGAAAACCGGAAATTGGAGCAGATTAAACAACGCAGTGATGATCTTCGACAAAAATCACCCACTTCTCCTTCAATTCATCCAAGAATTCGCCACAACCTTCGACGGAAACAAATGGGGTCACAACGGACCGTATTTAGTATCAAGAGTGGTGTCGAGATTGAACCAAAATCCTGGGTTTAATTTGACTGTTCTTCCTCCGTCGGCGTTTTACCCTGTTGTTTGGAGCAGAATCAGGGCTCTGTTCCAGAGTCCAAAAGATGCAGTTCATTTGAAATGGGTAAAGGCGAAACTGAAACACATTGAATCCCAGAGCTTGGCTCTCCATTTGTGGAACAGCCATAGCTTCAAGTTGAGAAGGGAAGCATTGTTGATATTATAGTAACAATGAAACCGTAAATTACATTTGTTGTTTAAAGATATCATCATAGATTTAGAACAGTCCTTAATTTTCTGGAAATGTTTTTGTACTTCGTTTATGAAAGATGTAAGGAATTTAGACATCAAATTTTACTGTCGGAAATTGAATGTCACAGAGGAATTAAAATTGAAAGTCGTTCTCCGGTCACCTACCGCACTGGTTGTGTATTTATAGCTTATTAATTACATTATCTTCAGATATTTTTTTAAAGTCAACTCTAAATAATCTGAACAATAATTAAATTTAATTTTCCACTTTAATATTATTATAACAATTTAGTTCCCGCCCCGCCCCACCCGCGTGCTCCCATGCGTGCCCCCGCTGCACTTGCCCACCCCACCCCGAGAAAATATTACTAAAATTTCATACGTCGACTTATAACCTACAAAAATGATAATTTTGAAGAGTTGCCGTTCAAATATTCGAATACTCAAATCATAATGGTTATCAATATAACGAATTGATCCATTATAATTTAATAATAATGGTATGAATAAGAATTTAAATTGAGTCCACAAATAATAAGTATACGAGCCTACGTTGATGGAAAGATTTATTAATAAGCAATATAACTTGGTATATCAATTATATAATTATTGAGTGTATAAATTTGATTGATATATGGATATAAAAGTATATCATATAACTGTTAATATACCAATAATATAATATAAAGTATATCATATATATACCAATAAAATTATAATTTGATTGTTTTATTGATATATTTGTAAATCTAAAATACCAGGCTGGATTTGCAAATAGTTTGTTGGGCCGCTCGCTCGATCCTTCGTAGGACGAACACAAAAAGCCCATTAGGCCCAAATTATGAAATGGATGCATTCCAACTTTCCTTTAAAGATTACTGAATGGGAATGGCCAGTAAAAATAAATTACCAAAAATTATGGTGAAAAAAATGTTTATAAGAATTTACTGCCCAGTAGAAATTAAGTTAAATAATTTGATACAAAATATGTGAACGAGGACAAAATATTTTAAAATGACATGTATAGCCCTTTACTCTTAATTATAACCGTTCAACATTATTAAGTAGTCTTTAATAAGTTGAGTTAAGAATTGTACGGAAATTTTGAAAAATAATGTTGATTCAATAATAATAATAATCTAAGAATCTATCCGGACTATAATTTATTTAATAAACTAATAATCTCTACTTTTGATCCTAACTATTCAACATTATTACTTAGACTTTAATTAATGTAGTTAATAATTCTATAATTTTTTTTAGGGTCGACGTGAAATTTATTTTTTATTTCACGTAATACATTACTCTATTAAAAAAAAAAAAAAAAAAAACAGCATGATATCAAATGTAAACTTCTTTGGATAAGATGCTATTCGGATTTAAACAATCACACTAATTTTTTTTTATTAGTATGTTTTGTGTTCAATCACGTGTTTTTCTTAAAGAAAATTTGTGAGAGATCGCAGAACATAAAATTACTCAAAATCAAGCTTGTTGAACTTTATTGGTACAAGTAGTAACTATTAATTCTTTTATATATTTTTTAACTGTAATCTCACCACTTATAAGAGTAATGTTTTATATAGTTTCGACGGTGATTTTGAAGTAAGATTTAGGTTACTCTGTCTTGATTATTTTTTTAAAAAGTTTGGTTGCTTTAGCACACATTAAGGCCCTTTCACCAAATCTAGGTGGACATCAAATTAAAAGGTTAAAATACAACTAAATAAGTATAAAACTTTGAGGAAATTTATAATTAAACATTATTTAAAAGTCAAAGTAGGTAAAAATAATACAAAGTTTTAGTTCATACTATTGAGATAGAATCTTTTTGGGTTATAAATAATACGCATAAGATTGGGATTTGAAACAAACCATATTTGGTTTAAATTATCAAGCAATGGCTTCGCTATCACCACCGGCTCTTTCCACCACCACATTTCGCCCATCATCCAGCCTTAGAACATCAAAATACCTTCCCAATAACGGTACTCGAATTTTGTGTAGCGCCGCCAATGGCAATATTGATAGAAGAGACGTTCTTATTGGCATAGGCGCAGGCGGTCTCTACGGAGCTTCCGCCTTTGCCCTTGGCGCTCCAGTCCAAACTCCCAACATTAGCAAGTGTGGCCCACCAGACCTGCCACCTGGCACCGACCCAACCAACTGCTGCCCTCCGCCGTCCCCCTCGATTCTCGACTTCCGACCACCGGCACCGGGAAAATTACGGGTCAGGCCAGCTGCCCATTTGGTCGATCAAAGCTACATAGAGAAATATAAGAGAGCCGTGGAGCTAATGAAAGGGCTGCCCGAGGATGACCCACGTAGCTTCATGCAACAAGCGAACGTTCACTGTGCTTATTGTAACGGAGGGTACGACCAAGTGGGGTTTCCTGTGGAGGTGCAAGTTCATAACTCGTGGCTGTTTTTCCCATTTCACCGTTATTATCTCTACTTTTACGAGAAGATATTGGGAGAGCTGATTGGAGATCCCACTTTCGCCTTGCCCTTTTGGAACTACGATGCTCCTGAGGGTATGAGAATGCCAGCCATGTACGCCGACCAAAACTCGTCCCTTTACGACCAACTTCGGAACCAAAATCATCTGCCGCCAACATTGATAGATCTGGATTTCGATGGGGTTGATTCAAACATAGGCAATAATGCGCAGATAAGAACTAATCTTAGAATTATGTATCGCCAAATGGTTTCCAATAGTCGTACCCCTAAGCTCTTTTTCGGCAGCCCTTATGTAGCCGGAGACGAGCCATCACCTGGTAACGCTTTCCTTTTTCTCAACTTCTTACTGTTAGAAAAACACAACTCTCCATACAATGATTTTGAGTATAAGTTCTGGTAGCACCGATGGAGAGAGTATTCTTTGTTTATAAAACCATGATCATTCCCTAAATTAGCCGAGGGAGACTTTCATCATTCAACACCTTCCCTCGAACAAAATACGTCTCCCCTTAATCAAGGCTCGACTCCTTTGGAGTCTTAGTCATTCTTGGCCTTCGAGGAGACTTGACTCCTTTCTTTTGGAGTCCTTTGTTTGATATTTCAGGATTTACCAATCTATTGGCACCACTAAGTTTAGGGCATGATTCTAATATCATGTTAGACGAACATGACTCTCCATAATGGTATGATATTGTTGACTTTGAGTGTAAGCTCTAGTGTCTTTGGTTTGTGGTTCTCCAAAAGGCCTCACAACCCATGGAGAAAGTATTATTTGTTTATAAAACCATGATCATTTTCTAAATAAGTCGACGTGGACTTTCATCATCCAACACTTACCATTATTCCAACCTTCTTTTAATTTTTTTTAATTAGTTTTAACTTTATAAAATGACAGAAAAAAAAAATATATGTCCTGTAATAATTATGGCAAGCTGCAAAGATTAGTATTGACATTTATTTAGTTCATAACTCTCATTTGTTTGATTCATCATATTTATTTGGTTCATAACTCTAATTTATTTGATTCATCTCTCGTTTATTTCATTCATAATCATTTTGATATATGAATTTTATCCCTCATCTTTTTGGTTCATAACTCTAATTTATTTGGTTCTATCTCTTGTTTATTTAATTTGATTATGATATATGAATTCTATGGATCCATGAATAACATTAATGCTTCTATGCATATATAAATATTTGTTTAGAATTTATTTTAAGATGGAGAGTCATTGTTATTTTGTATTTGTCAGTAAACAAATGAGATAAATTTTGCATGAGAGACTTGGTAGTAGAAGAGTGTCAAAGATACACGGTTAAACACTTTGTTTATAGTAATAGACTACCACCTATGAATGTAAAAGAATTTTTCCTCTTCAAATCACAAATATTTGTGTCTTTTTTATTTAATTTCTATTCATATGATGGAAGAGAATGGGTAGTTAATTAACTTAGTATACACAAAATGACAGGAGGTGGGTCAGTGGAGAACATCCCACACAATACGGTTCACACATGGTGCGGCGACACCAAGAAGCCCAACCTAGAGAACATGGGCAACTTCTACTCCGCCGCCAGAGATCCCATCTTCTACTCCCACCACTCCAACGTAGACCGCATGTGGTCCGTGTGGAAGACCCTCGGCGGAAAGCGACAGGACCTTGAATACCCTGAATGGCTCAACGCCTCATTCATTTTCTACAACGAGAAGGCCCAAGCCGTCCGAGTCCGAGTCCGAGACTGTCTGGACACCAAAAAACTCGGGTACGTCTACCAAGACGTGGAACTCCCATGGCTCGAAACCCGCCCCACGCCTCGTCGAGCCGGGAAGGCGGCGAGACGTCCAAAGATGAAGTTCCCGGTAACTCTAAAGTCGGCGATCAGTACGGAAGTGAAGAGGGCGAAGAAATCAAGAAGCAAGAAGGAGAAAGAGGAGGAAGAGGAGATTTTGGTGATTGAGGGAATCAAGTTGGATCCCAACACGCTGGTAAAGTTCGATATTTATATCAACGACGAAGATGAGAAGGACAATAGAGGCGACATTACTGAGTTCGCTGGGAGCTTTGTGAACGTGCCACATAAGCACGGACACAAGAAGAAGGTGAAGACGGGGCTTAGGTTGGGGATAACTGAAGTGCTTGAGGATTTGGGTGCTGATGGTGACGACAGCATCATCGTCACTCTCGTCCCCAGGCTTGGAGCTGGGCTCGTCTCCATTGCTGGGATCAAGATCGAATATGGAGATTAATTTCTTTGGGAAACTAAATTTAAAATAAAAGAAGGCTTCCAGGTTTGAGGCTAATAATTCCAAACAACTTTCAGTCTATTTGCATCTTAATTATAACTATAAACTTATAAAATTGTATTCATTTTAATCATAAACTTTTCATTTTATCAAATTACACATCAAACTTAGATGAGTATTAATCTTAACATTAAAATTTAAAAGTGTTACAATTTAACTCCTTAATAAATGTTTACTTTAAATAACGTTAAAAAAAAATTACATAAAAATGTACCATATGAAATTAATAAAATAAAAAGATATATATATATATATATATATATATATATATTGTTGAAATTTAAGAATTTTGGCACAATTTTGTAATGATTAATTTGTGTATGAAATTTGTGCAAATTTTTATTTTATTATTTTACTTCACTTAACCAACTACCCATGAGACTTTTTATAACTATTTTACCTTTTTTTTTTCTTTATTTTATCTTTCAAAGTTTTCAAGGGACAAAAGGTGGGTTTAGTAATAATTTTAGTTAATTTTGGTCTAAAAAGTTAGGTAACTTCAATTAGTTGGTAGTTAAAGATCTTGGGGAAACTACAAATTGGAGACGTTAACCAAACTAAAAGTTAAACATTTAAGATTTTTCACATGCTCCAAATTGAAGATTTTTAACAAATTTGAAAACTTTAAAAAATGTGTATGCATGAATAGAAATCTAACACAACTGATGGACGTCAAACAAAGTCGAAATACAGTATACCTGGCTTGATTGAATTGGATTGGACTCGCGGGTCGAACCAATCTAGGTCTAGAAGAACATTTGATTACACCCGAAGCAAATGGTTCAAAATCTCAAATGTGCCTCAAGTGTCCTCCATATCAAGTGTCCTCCATATCAAAACAATACAGAAAAAGAAAAAAAGAAAAGAAAACATTTGTATTTATTAATATAAACATAAATGTCCCATTAATAGAACAGTTGAATCCGTACCATAAATACAAATAATGAATGGACTTTTATTTTGGTTAAAAAGGTCTACAAACTCATTTTCCTTTTCTCAAATTTATTCAATCAACCTTTAAATTCAGCTCTAAAATTTGTCACAATTTGGATTGCGTACACAACATTATCTTGCATTTTTCCTTTGAATATTCAAATTTCAAAATTATATCTATATATTATATATAAATAAATAATGAATTTTCTTCTTGATAAAAAAATTCAATATTCATATAGATTTGTAAAACATATAAATTCAATATTCATATGAATTTTTTTTTTTTTTTTTTTAAACATACTTTAAATTTAGTTTTTATATTTTATTGGGAATTTTAAAAACTAAATTTTTTTATCCAAATTTAATTTTTAATTAAATTCTTAAAAGTTTGAAAATGATGTGTAAAATAATCTGCTTTTGAAAAAACAGTTGACTGTTTGATTAATTAATAAAAGAACACGTGCGTAGTTGGCCCTCCGAACTATATTATTTTGCTGAATTAAATGAAAATTTTTTTAAAAGAAAAAAAATTTAAGACCACATAATAAAGTGAATGGAGTCGTACGTTTAGGTTATCAAAAACGACGTCGGGATGTAAGTGGAGGGCAATTCATTTACGTCTCAATTTCAATTTTCAATTTTTTTTGTTTTTTTTTATTAAATCTTACCTTTGATTGGGTGGATATTAAAAAAACTAAAATCTAATATTTCCATATTTTTCAATGTTTATCTGAAAAGTCATTATTTATTTATTTATTTATTTTAATAATGATGAGGTTGGACGTAGAAATAATGTATTTTTTTTTATAAATAAGAATATTCTATATCCTTATAACTGTATGAATATTTCTTTCTTTGCTATTTATTTTAAATATACTTAATTATTTAACGGTAATAAATCAATAATAATCCACTTTTTTATTTGCTGAACTGAAGTTATTGATTAATTAGTTAAATTAAACCAGAATAAATAATATTATTTAAAAGTTACAATTAATTATTTATATTAAAAAATTTTAAAAAAATTTCATAAAGGAAATAATAAAAATTGTACTTTTAGGATGATTTATTCTTACTCACATATTTATTCTAAGAAAAATTTCATGAGATCACCCAACTTAAAATTATTCTTAACAAAACAAGCTCAATTTTAAAGTTTCTATAATTGAGACACTAAAAGGAAATGTGCATTTTATTGATATAGATAGTAACTTCCATTGGTCTTTATTAGCCATTCTACTTTCATGATCACCTCGATGTAGTTTTGATTCATTCATGTACCGTTTCTTTACTCAGGTGTCACATGCCCACTAACTTCTTCTTTGATTTATCCTTGAATCACATCTTAATAAGGTGTCGCTATGTTACCACTTGTAATGTCCCATTTCCAAGATTCAATGCAATCCTATAAAAACTTCGCAGTTAAACGTATTTTGTGTTGGTTTGTGGAAACAGTGTTTACTCTTAAAAGTAAGAAGTAAGTATCATAAATATATTCCACGAGGATGCATGAGCTGTTAGAGGTGACAAGTTGGTACGTACATATCCATCAAATTATAATGGCTACATTGTAGTTTTTAATTTAAATTATATAATTTCTAAATAATTAATTTATAGCAATTTAATAAACTTACTTTGCTGACGTGGGTATAATAAATATCGCAATCGACAGAGACCTATTCCAAGGTTGAAGGTTCAACAAGCTGGAACATTTGTGAATGTCTACAATTACGTTGTGTCGGTAACTGCCACGTCAACATGACGAAATTGGACGCAAGAATCTCTTGAGATTCCCTTAAAATTGTTCATCCAATAATTTTTAAAATTTATTAGAGATAAAAATGTGATTATTTGACATAATTAAATATTTATTTAAAGATTGGTAGATATAATGGATACAAAATTTTGGGAAAACTTATGATTAAACATTATTAAAAAAAAAAAAAAGTAAAAAATAGGTAAAATTAATATTAAATTTTTAGTTGAGACAATTAAGATAGATTTTTTGGGGTTATAAATAGTAGGCAGATAAGTGGGATTTGAAATAAACCATCTTTGATTCAATAACCAAGTAATGGCTTCTCTACCACCACCAGCTCTTTCCACCGCCGCATTTCGCCCATCCTCCAGCCTCCGAACATCAAAATACCTTCCCATTAACGCTGCTCGAATTTTGTGTAGCGCCGCCGATGGCAAAATTGATAGAAGAGACGTTCTTATTGGGATAGGCGCAGGCGGTCTCTACGGAGCTTCGGCCTTCACCAAAGATTCCACCTTTGCCCTTGCCGCTCCAGTCCAAACTCCCAACATTAGCAAGTGTGGCCCACCAGACTTGCCACCTGGCGCCGATCCAACCAATTGCTGCCCGCCTCCGACCACTTCGATCGTTGACTTCCTGCCACCGGCGCCGGGAAAACTACGCGTCAGGCCAGCTGCCCATTTGGCTGATCAAAGCTACATAGACAAATATAAGAGAGCCGTGGAGCTAATGAAAGGGCTGCCCGAAGATGACCCACGTAGCTTCATGCAACAAGCGAACGTTCACTGTGCTTATTGTAACGGAGGGTACGACCAAGTGGGGTTTCCAGTTGAGGTGCAAGTTCATAACTCGTGGCTGTTTTTCCCATTTCACCGTTATTATCTCTACTTTTACGAGAAGATATTGGGAGAGCTGATTGGAGATCCCACTTTCGCCTTGCCCTTTTGGAACTACGATGCTCCTGGGGGTATGAAAATGCCAGCCATGTACGCCGACCAAAACTCGTCCCTTTACGACCAACTTCGGAACCAAAATCATCTGCCGCCAACATTGATAGATCTGGATTTCGATGGGGTTGATTCAAACATAGGCAATAATGCGCAGATAAGAACTAATCTTAGAATTATGTATCGCCAAATGGTTTCCAATAGTCGTACTCCCAAGCTGTTTTTCGGCAGCGCCTATGTAGCCGGAGACGAGCCATCACCCGGTAATATTTTAGTATAACATTGAACATAAATTCTCGTGATTTTATTTTTTATTTAGTTAATATTTTTCTTTTTCTCAAATTCTACGTTATTCAAACAATTTTTTAAAAATTTTAGATTAATTTTAACTTGATAGAATTGAAAAAAAAAATATAACGTGATTTTATTTTTTATTTAGCTAATATTTTTTTATTTCTCAACTTCTACGTTATTCAAACAATTTTTTAAAAATTTTAGATTAATTTTAACTTGATAGAATTGAAAAAAAATATATTATTGGGTGGAATAATTTTTGGTTGGATAGAATATGAGTTAATTAATCAAGTATGTTGGATGATGAAAGTCTCACGTGGTTGATTGTGGAGAGTAATGTTGGTGTATCTAACGGAGTATATACAAAATGATAGGTGGTGGGTCAGTGGAGAACATCCCACACAATACGGTTCACACATGGTGCGGCGACAACAACGAGCCGAACCTAGAGAACATGGGAAACTTCTACTCCGCGGCCAGAGATCCCATCTTCTACTCCCACCACTCAAACATAGACCGCATGTGGTCCGTGTGGAAGACCCTCGGCGGAAGGCGACAGGACCTACAATACCCTGAATGGCTCGACGCCTCTTTCATTTTCTACAACGAGAAGGGCGAAGCGGTGCGAGTCCGAGTGCGGGACTGTCTGGACACAAAAAACCTGGGCTACATCTACCAAGACGTGGAACTCCCATGGCTCGAAACCCGCCCGACGCCTCGTCGAGCCCTCAGAGCCCAAAAGAGCGTCGACAGTAATGTCCCCTCCAGGCGCGTGAAACCTGGAAGGATGAAGTTCCCGGTGACTGTGGAGTCGGCGGTGAGTACGGAAGTGAAGAGGGGGAAGAAATCGAGAAGCAGGAAGGAGAAAGATGAGGAAGAGGAGATTTTGGTGATTAAGGGAATCGAATTCGACCCGAACACGGCGATTAAATTGGATGTTTATATCAACGATGAAGATGAGAGGGAAATTAGAGGGGATAATACGGAGTTTGCAGGGAGCTTTGTGAACGTGCCGCATAAACATGGGCACAAGAAGAAGGTGAAGACGGGGCTTAGATTGGGGATAACTGAAGTGCTTGAGGATTTGGAAGCTGATGATGACGACAGCATCATCGTCACTATTATCCCCAGCCTTGGAGCTGGCCTCGTGTCCATTGCTGACATCACGTTGGAATATGGAGATTAATTTTTAAAACTTTATTATTACCTGTTTCTTTAATAATTCCATCAACTTTATTTATTGTTACATTTTATGTTTTAAGATTTCTAAATACTTTTTTTTAAAAAAAATTAAAATGAGATAAAAAGCATTAAATAGTTTCATGCATGTGGCCAAATAGTTAAAAAAAAAAATAATAATAATAATTATGAAGTGGTTGTATGTTTAGTTAATGAAAGGATAGCCAAAACCCGAAAAAACGTGGTGGATAAAGAAGAGGTACTAAACAATCTCTATGAAAGAACTGTATATCAACACCGTGGATAATGTCATTTTAATGTGGGTCTCTCGTGACTTTATTTTTTGTTTTTCTCAAAATGTCTCGTAACGAAAATGATAATAGTATCTTTACGGGTACTAACAAGTCAATTTGGTGATGGAATAGAACAATTCAATTCAATTCAATACAATACAATTACATACAATTACAATTACAATGGTGTAATATTGAAATCTGGTAATAAGATTTTGTGTTCTTGGTGGCCTTCAAGATCCTCTGTTTTATGTAGGGGTAGAATATTGATAAGCATGAATGGAAGAGAGGTCTGATACAAAGATAGGATGAAGGGTGATTAATTAGTAGTATACATATAAACTCATAATCGTTATGTAATGTTTACAGGCTTCTATCCAGAAAGAGGGAAAAGGTGAAGCAACATGAACAAATACCATTCCACAAACTCAAATGCTACACCTCACATGGATCACTGATTCTTTCTTTCCTTTTTTTTTTTTTTTTTTTTTTTCTNAGAAAACACATGAAAACACAACTTTAAAACAAACTGGATTGAATCATAGGTCCTGAGATTCACTCTCTATTTCTAGAGCCAATTCTCGGGTCAGCCTATCGGCGCGTTCGTCGTGTCCACCGGCGAATGTGTAAACTCGGTATGCCAATTGAAATGCCCTCCATAGCATCTTAGGACATCCCTTGTTTGAATTTTCGGATCGGACTCCGTTTCGTGCTGCCTGCTTCAACTCTCTCTTTTCCTGTATCGACCATACAAATCACTTTAGGTTTCGATAGTTATAACTCAACTCAACTCAATCGAGCGATTGACTACCTTTAGAGCTAATTCCATGCAGCTGGAAGACACGTCCACCATTGATTCCTTGATCCGTATTAACACGTTGAAATCAAAATGAATATGGTGACTCTGGAATCTCTTTGATTCGTCGTCCTTCGTTCGCTCGAGTGCATCGACTTCTCCTTTGATCTGTTTGTGTTTAGCAGAGACAAAAGCAATGGTTCATTATCGACATTCTTCAATGCTTTATTACACGGACTTAGACCTTATGTTCAAAGTGGATAATATCATATCATTGTGGAGTGTCTATAAATCCAAATAGGTATTCAGAACTACCTTGTTGAAGTAGCTTTCAACTCGGTCCAGAAGTTGTCCCATGGGAGAAACAATGTTCCAATTCTGTAATTGAGAGAGCATTGCATCTAACTTTAAGTATAACGCTGCTGCAGTCCTTAAAGCTTCCAACTTTTTTGTGGGAAATCCTTCAAATCTTGCTAGAACCTTCAAGATTGAGAAAATGCAGCCTACCCTTTTGAATAACAGGTTGAAAGCAACGATTAAGAAAGTGGGCAAGGCAGGATTTGTACAAACCTGTGATTCATCGGTTAAATTCTCCAATACAGATTCCACTTTCTTGAGGAAAATGAGGAGCTCGTTCATGTCCGGTGACTGGAAAGCTGAAATGGAAGTTATAAGCTCTGTGATTGGCATTGCGTGTTTTTTAACGTCTTCTTCAATTTGCTGAAAGTAGGCTGATCTGAAACATCCCAAAAGAAACAACATTTATTCTATTGCATTTGTCGTGCAGTTTATAACAGAGGATCTTACCTTTTTGTCATCTCTGCCAAGGCATCAGCCATCCCCTGTTTTCCACCGGAGCTGCTCCCAACGCCGCCTTTTCTTCCATTAAAGGATGTAAGATTTTGATTGGATCCTTCCACCTTCCCTTTGAGTTTCCGGTACAGACTTCCCAATTGATGGGATCTCTTCAGTTTAGTAGTGGCTTTCTTGGGGCGCAATGATCGAATTGCCCCACCTGGAGGAGGTGGCGGTGGAGTAAAGCCATTGCCTTGAGGTATTGGAGGAGGTGACGGTACAAGGTTTGATGGTGGTGGTGGTGGTGGTGGTGGTGGTGGTGGTGGTGGTGGTTGTACTGCGACTTTAATCGCCTTTTTTATTACCTTTGACAGTGGTGTAGGCGGCGCAGGCGCAATAGGTGCAATAGGCACGGCTGCAGCAGGCAGTACCTTGATCCGAGGCAGTGGTGGTGGTGGAGGTAGTTGTAAAGAATGAGCCAATACTGCATTTTGTTGCACCATTGGTGGTGGTGGTGGTGGTGGTGGTGAAGGTGGTGGCGGTGGAGGAGGCAGAGGAGGTCCCGGTGGTGACAGTTTTGATGCAGCAAGTTCTTCAAAATCAACATCATTAGCTCTCTCAGGACTACCCTTTTGGCTAGCTTCACCTCCATCGGCAGCAACAGTCTTTTCAGAGCTGAGCTGAGCTTGTCCCTTTGGGGCAGGGCGGACATTAACACCACAGTGAGACAACGTGGGGAGCAACACTCGCTTGACATCAAAGGGATTCAACATTTCCATAGATTTCACTCTAAGAGACCACAAAATGGGAGAATTACACGACACTTTCTCCATTCCAGATAACTTTCTTTCGCTGTTGCGAAAATTTGCAAGAACGGATGTGGGAGTTTCAGGTGAAGAACAGCAAGGGCTATTGGTTTCAGAGCAGGAATCTGTTGACATCGAGCTCTTACCAAAGGAACTAGTTCGTGAATACGAGGAGCTCTTCGAGTTAACATATTCGTCCATCATATCAAACCTTTCGTTTGCCATATTAATGATGCAATCAATAATAGCCAACACGGATTCAACTACATAAAGCAAAAGTTTTCATCAATTATAGTCCTGATTTGCTCTACAAAACTGTTTAGAAAATTGAAAACTGACCAATTTCAGTGAAGCTCGAGTTTTCCTTGTATGATGGCAAATTATATTTAGGTTTGTCCTTCCAATCATGGTTCAGCATCCAAGATTCTCCGATCGATTTCAGCGCAGTGCAGAAGTAGGAGAGACTCTGATACATAAATTCAAGAGCTTATTCCATAATCCGAACAGAACAGAACAGAACAGAACAGAACGAACAGAGCAGAACAGAGTATAACAGAGCAGAACAGAACATACCTGTTCGATACGTGTGGCATTCATTTCGGAATATTGGATGTCCGATATGAGTTCGGGGTAGAGCTTTTGAAGGTCTTCCATGGTTCCGACCACCAGCTGCAAGAACCCATCACGAATCAAGCTATTTGAAACGAACTAAACAGATTGGAGTTGAAGAAGAATGAAGAAAAAGATACCTCATTTATAGAAGAAGAGAGTTGTAAAGGAGGCAAGTCGATGATGTCTCTAAGAATCAAGATTTTCCTGCGGAGCTCCATCACTTGAGAAAAATTGTCTTTGCGCTTCGATGACTTCCTACTTTTAGCAAGTCTAGATAGCTTTGATTTATTTGTGTACGTCTTCGGAAACACATAAGAAGGGCTCTTCATTGTCTACGACAAGAAAACACAACACGTAAGAACAACATCTGGGTGTTCTGTTTCATCTCATGTTATGAAATAAAAACCCGAAATTTGTAACAAAAAATCGAGCTTTATAAAGGAAACCCATTTCAGAAAAGTGAAAAGATCGAACAAACCTCGAGGTTATAAGACTTCTTACGAAACAGCAAAGGGCCTAAACCACACCAGCCATTGGTAGCCATGGAATGTGAGGTAAAGAAGGGTTAAAAAGAATTGAATGAAATAATGGGGTGAAGGGATTTGGGGGTTTTTTGCAGAAAAAATGGTGTTTTGTTTTGTAAATTCCTGTGGTCAACGATGTTGAAGTTCTCTCAAATACAAAAAAATGAAACGAAAAAGAGGTATTCTAGGGCTTTTGAAACACAGCATAAAAGAGCAGATTCAAAGTCGAATTCAATCAAAAGAGAGAGAGAAAGAAGAAGGAAAAAAAATAAAAAGAAAAAATAATAAAAAAAAAAGAACCAAATGGAATTTACTGCATTGGAACCTTCNGGCAGAGGAGGTCCCGGTGGTGACAGTTTTGATGCAGCAAGTTCTTCAAAATCAACATCATTAGCTCTCTCAGGACTACCCTTTTGGCTAGCTTCACCTCCATCGGCAGCAACAGTCTTTTCAGAGCTGAGCTGAGCTTGTCCCTTTGGGGCAGGGCGGACATTAACACCACAGTGAGACAACGTGGGGAGCAACACTCGCTTGACATCAAAGGGATTCAACATTTCCATAGATTTCACTCTAAGAGACCACAAAATGGGAGAATTACACGACACTTTCTCCATTCCAGATAACTTTCTTTCGCTGTTGCGAAAATTTGCAAGAACGGATGTGGGAGTTTCAGGTGAAGAACAGCAAGGGCTATTGGTTTCAGAGCAGGAATCTGTTGACATCGAGCTCTTACCAAAGGAACTAGTTCGTGAATACGAGGAGCTCTTCGAGTTAACATATTCGTCCATCATATCAAACCTTTCGTTTGCCATATTAATGATGCAATCAATAATAGCCAACACGGATTCAACTACATAAAGCAAAAGTTTTCATCAATTATAGTCCTGATTTGCTCTACAAAACTGTTTAGAAAATTGAAAACTGACCAATTTCAGTGAAGCTCGAGTTTTCCTTGTATGATGGCAAATTATATTTAGGTTTGTCCTTCCAATCATGGTTCAGCATCCAAGATTCTCCGATCGATTTCAGCGCAGTGCAGAAGTAGGAGAGACTCTGATACATAAATTCAAGAGCTTATTCCATAATCCGAACAGAACAGAACAGAACAGAACAGAACGAACAGAGCAGAACAGAGTATAACAGAGCAGAACAGAACATACCTGTTCGATACGTGTGGCATTCATTTCGGAATATTGGATGTCCGATATGAGTTCGGGGTAGAGCTTTTGAAGGTCTTCCATGGTTCCGACCACCAGCTGCAAGAACCCATCACGAATCAAGCTATTTGAAACGAACTAAACAGATTGGAGTTGAAGAAGAATGAAGAAAAAGATACCTCATTTATAGAAGAAGAGAGTTGTAAAGGAGGCAAGTCGATGATGTCTCTAAGAATCAAGATTTTCCTGCGGAGCTCCATCACTTGAGAAAAATTGTCTTTGCGCTTCGATGACTTCCTACTTTTAGCAAGTCTAGATAGCTTTGATTTATTTGTGTACGTCTTCGGAAACACATAAGAAGGGCTCTTCATTGTCTACGACAAGAAAACACAACACGTAAGAACAACATCTGGGTGTTCTGTTTCATCTCATGTTATGAAATAAAAACCCGAAATTTGTAACAAAAAATCGAGCTTTATAAAGGAAACCCATTTCAGAAAAGTGAAAAGATCGAACAAACCTCGAGGTTATAAGACTTCTTACGAAACAGCAAAGGGCCTAAACCACACCAGCCATTGGTAGCCATGGAATGTGAGGTAAAGAAGGGTTAAAAAGAATTGAATGAAATAATGGGGTGAAGGGATTTGGGGGTTTTTTGCAGAAAAAATGGTGTTTTGTTTTGTAAATTCCTGTGGTCAACGATGTTGAAGTTCTCTCAAATACAAAAAAATGAAACGAAAAAGAGGTATTCTAGGGCTTTTGAAACACAGCATAAAAGAGCAGATTCAAAGTCGAATTCAATCAAAAGAGAGAGAGAAAGAAGAAGGAAAAAAAATAAAAAGAAAAAATAATAAAAAAAAAAGAACCAAATGGAATTTACTGCATTGGAACCTTCTCTGTGAAGAGACAGCCAAGAAGAGGCGGAAAGACAGATGAGGTTTTATCGAAGGGATACACAATCCACAGTTCCCATGAAACTTGGTTTGGTTTGACATTTTGGTCTTGTTCTTGTTCATGTTCTTTACCAGATTCTTGTTTTGTAATTTTTACTTGGTTTGTTTGTTTAGCTTATCATCTGTATACCAAATATAGCCATGATTTTCTTAATCTCTACTCATATAGCGTTAACAACAACTAATCACAAATCATTAGTTAAATAAGGTACAACAAAACCAAACGTGTCCACATAGTCATACCAAAAAGTTGGTTTTCTAGGCAGACATGCACACAAACAACAAGGTTGACACTACTCGACACAACCCAATCTCCACTCGGGTTTGTTTCTCGTATTTGTTGCAATCTAAAGATACATGAATGAAGTATCATATACAATAACTTTGTATAAGACTCAATATGCGAGTCAATCTTGATCATGAGTAAGTTATAAACTTGTATGTATAACCTTCGTTGGTTCCTTTAATTTACATACGGACATAGATGAGGTTTAATTAAATTTTGTTCGAGTTAGGATAATAATATAAACTATAATGTAATATAATATTATTATACGATGGAATTTTAGCGATGACTTCATAAAGAAGGTAGCCTTAGAGAAGAAGGAAAGTCTGCTGAAGTTTTCGTCACCAAAATGTACGATTAATGAAGGGGCCCCACTTCCTTGCTGACTTTTCTCGGTCAAACCATCATTCTTTGCCACGTGGCTACTCTCCTCCTATCCATCTTAATTTCCAACTTTTTAGGCTATTAATTTATTTNATAACAGAGCAGAACAGAACATACCTGTTCGATACGTGTGGCATTCATTTCGGAATATTGGATGTCCGATATGAGTTCGGGGTAGAGCTTTTGAAGGTCTTCCATGGTTCCGACCACCAGCTGCAAGAACCCATCACGAATCAAGCTATTTGAAACGAACTAAACAGATTGGAGTTGAAGAAGAATGAAGAAAAAGATACCTCATTTATAGAAGAAGAGAGTTGTAAAGGAGGCAAGTCGATGATGTCTCTAAGAATCAAGATTTTCCTGCGGAGCTCCATCACTTGAGAAAAATTGTCTTTGCGCTTCGATGACTTCCTACTTTTAGCAAGTCTAGATAGCTTTGATTTATTTGTGTACGTCTTCGGAAACACATAAGAAGGGCTCTTCATTGTCTACGACAAGAAAACACAACACGTAAGAACAACATCTGGGTGTTCTGTTTCATCTCATGTTATGAAATAAAAACCCGAAATTTGTAACAAAAAATCGAGCTTTATAAAGGAAACCCATTTCAGAAAAGTGAAAAGATCGAACAAACCTCGAGGTTATAAGACTTCTTACGAAACAGCAAAGGGCCTAAACCACACCAGCCATTGGTAGCCATGGAATGTGAGGTAAAGAAGGGTTAAAAAGAATTGAATGAAATAATGGGGTGAAGGGATTTGGGGGTTTTTTGCAGAAAAAATGGTGTTTTGTTTTGTAAATTCCTGTGGTCAACGATGTTGAAGTTCTCTCAAATACAAAAAAATGAAACGAAAAAGAGGTATTCTAGGGCTTTTGAAACACAGCATAAAAGAGCAGATTCAAAGTCGAATTCAATCAAAAGAGAGAGAGAAAGAAGAAGGAAAAAAAATAAAAAGAAAAAATAATAAAAAAAAAAGAACCAAATGGAATTTACTGCATTGGAACCTTCTCTGTGAAGAGACAGCCAAGAAGAGGCGGAAAGACAGATGAGGTTTTATCGAAGGGATACACAATCCACAGTTCCCATGAAACTTGGTTTGGTTTGACATTTTGGTCTTGTTCTTGTTCATGTTCTTTACCAGATTCTTGTTTTGTAATTTTTACTTGGTTTGTTTGTTTAGCTTATCATCTGTATACCAAATATAGCCATGATTTTCTTAATCTCTACTCATATAGCGTTAACAACAACTAATCACAAATCATTAGTTAAATAAGGTACAACAAAACCAAACGTGTCCACATAGTCATACCAAAAAGTTGGTTTTCTAGGCAGACATGCACACAAACAACAAGGTTGACACTACTCGACACAACCCAATCTCCACTCGGGTTTGTTTCTCGTATTTGTTGCAATCTAAAGATACATGAATGAAGTATCATATACAATAACTTTGTATAAGACTCAATATGCGAGTCAATCTTGATCATGAGTAAGTTATAAACTTGTATGTATAACCTTCGTTGGTTCCTTTAATTTACATACGGACATAGATGAGGTTTAATTAAATTTTGTTCGAGTTAGGATAATAATATAAACTATAATGTAATATAATATTATTATACGATGGAATTTTAGCGATGACTTCATAAAGAAGGTAGCCTTAGAGAAGAAGGAAAGTCTGCTGAAGTTTTCGTCACCAAAATGTACGATTAATGAAGGGGCCCCACTTCCTTGCTGACTTTTCTCGGTCAAACCATCATTCTTTGCCACGTGGCTACTCTCCTCCTATCCATCTTAATTTCCAACTTTTTAGGCTATTAATTTATTTACGAACCTACTTTATATTAAAAATCTTTTATAATAATTATTATTAAACCAGATTTCTACAATTGATAATATATTGTATTTTTTTAAGTAATAAAAATTAAAAATGCTGTTTTCGAAATTTACATTATTTAAAATACGTGGTTTGAGAAAAAAAAAAATTAAATTACATTTGTCAAATATATATTGGTTGAAATTAGTGCATCCAAAAATAAAATAGAAACATAAATGGTCTGTCAAAAAATTACTTGTTTTCATTTTAATAAATTAAATTATCTTTCTTTTTTTAATTAAAATTAATTTTAAATAAAAAAAATATAAAGTTGCTTTCAACAAATTTCCTCTTCTTATACTCTTAACAAAATGAAAAATTATACCTTTAATAACTTTAATATTTGACCTTAAACTTAAAAGCTCAAATTTCAAATAAATAACATTTAATGAGGCGGTTAACACATGCTACTGAGTTATATCTACACAGTTGTATGATATTATTCACTTTGAGCTAAGCTTTCGTAACTTTACTTTTAGTTTCCCTAAACAGCGTTGTTTCTTATTTATAAACTCATGATGTTCCTCTTAATTAGCCAATGTGGGACTACTCCTCTCGAACAAAGTACACCATAGAGGGTCTTGAACAGTTTAGTACACGAAAAACCCAACAAACAAGAAGTATGCAAAATGGGGCGCAAGAAACCAATACACATAAAGCATAGACTTTGTCAAGAGGTGTGTCTTTTTGGGTTCCTTTATTCTCTTTTATTGGACGTGTTTGAAGGGCTTTAATGAATATCGAAATGTAATTGTTTTAAAGAGTCAAAAATACAACTGCGAAACCCATCTCTTTTGGTTTTTGAATTCAAACCCTAACCCACTTTTGGTCCTTTATTCCAACGACGCCATTTTCTATCTCCATATATATAAATAAACACCACAATTCTTCATTCCTAACAAACCAAACCCTTCAACCAAGCCATGCAACGTTATTTTTCATCTCTCCCCATAAACCATCTAATCCCCTCCACAATCCTCACTCGTCGCAACCACGTCCGATCCATGTCGCAGCGGTGCGACGTGTTCATAAACTACCGTGGTGTCGACACCCGACGGAGCATCGCTGGCTTGCTCTATGACCATTTTACTAGAATAGGGCTCCGCCCATTCTTAGACAGCGCCAACATGAAACCAGGAGACAAACTTTTTGGGGAGATTGAGGAAAGTATTAGGAGTTGTAAGGTGGGAATTGCGGTGTTTTCGCCGCGTTATTGTCAGTCTTATTTTTGTTTGCATGAACTTGCTTTAATGGTCGAGAATAAAAAGAAGATCATACCGATATTCGTCGACGTTCGGCCGTCTGAGCTTCGTGTCGAATTTAACCGAAACTGTCCCGAAAAAGAGATGGAGAGGTTCAATTGGGCACTTGGAGAAGCCAAATACACCGTTGGACTCACCTTCGACTCCATTAACGGGTAATTATTTCTCAATAAAATCGTGGCGTAATTTGTACCCAAAAGCACTCATGTTGTGTGATTATCTTGTTAGGGATTGGTCAGAGCTGCTCAGAAAAGCTTCAACCGCCGTCATTGATAATCTGGTCGCCGGAGAAGCGGTAGAGATGCCGGGAAATTAAGCCATGTAAATGCATGCATACTCAAATTTGATTAATTTCAATATACACTCAATTTTTTTTTCTTTTTTAATTCTTTGTGGAATAGGGATTTCGATTAACACAACTTTCAGAGATTCAATTGTATTGTTCTTACTGTCATTTAATAAAAAATTGTTCAAATTCTTTGATAACTTTCTTGGTGGAAATGTTTGAGAGACAATGGATTGTACATTTTTTTTTAGAATTGTGAAATTGATAGCGATATGTAACGAGTCAAAATTGATAATATCTATTAGCGATGGGATTGAGGCTCGCTTGCCCCTAATGTGGTGGATTAAAAGATATGTAACGACCCGAAATTTTTAATTTAAGGTCGCTACTGTATACGTACCATAAACATTGAATGAGGAAGACTCAATTTAAATTTCATAAAACATAACTTTTATCTTAAAACACAGCCATGGACTTACGTGTTTCGAAAACATCTTTAAAACGACACAATTCAAGACTAACGGTGAATCTGGGTCGTTACAAGATCCCACATTGATTTTAAAATGAACTGAACTGCTCCAAGTGAGGCTAATTTTGATATATTAATAAAAAAATAATTGATTTATTAGATATAAATTCTATATAATGAACTATTATAGAATTATCTATATAAATAAAAATATATAAGAAAATTAGTTTTCATAGGAGCCTTTGATACATACATATATATATATATACTTTGATACATATATATTCATTAAAACAAACTACCTTAAAGATCCCACATTCTTTAAGGTAGTTTGTTTTAATGAATTGATACATAAATTAATATTTAACATTAGGGTTAATATATATACTTTGTTGTGATTTATTATTATTATTATTGAGTTGGTATAGGGGTGAGTATTTAGGGTATAAAAACCGTTATAATGATATAAGGAAATGGTCAAAATTAGAGAAGAGTTAGGAGGGAGTCAAAAGTGAGGCAATATATTAAAAGTCAAACTTCAAGGTCCATCAATATTAAAATTCAAATTTCTTTTCCATCTCAAATAATCAAATTCTCTTCCAAATTAAATTTTGGACCACCATACTATACTTTAAATCATAAGAAAAAAATAAACTTTATTACGAACATATATCTAAATTATCTTAATTTTTTCTTGTTATTATATAATATAATATTTATATTTATGACCGTTTAGTCTTTAAATTTCAATAATTATTGGGAGGATTTAGTGAATTTACTTATAAATTATAAAAACCTTAAAAAAAATAATAATGAAAAATATATTTATCTGACCTATTTTTTATTCATTCAAATATCTTAAATAAAATCTCACAAAATATTGGTTTCAATTTCATTTTATATAATTATAGAATTATTCAATTACCTTTCCTTTTTTTTTTTTTTTTTTTTTTTNTCATAATTTTAAATAAAAATGAAAAAAATCTCAACTCTCAATTAACCTAAAATTTTAAATTAAAATATGAAATTCCACAAAATATAACAAAAATAATAATAATTTTGAGGGTAAAATATGTGAATGATGGGAAAAGGAATAGAAATGTAACAAAAGGAATAGAAATAAAACCTTATTATATGTATTAACTGTAATTAATTAGAAATTAAAATATTTCGTTGAGTTAATTTTACGGTTAAATTAGTTATATAGTTCTTTTTAAATTTGTGGTTCCCACGTTCAGCTGTATTGTAATTTCAGTTCCCTTTTATGCCAAACTTTCCACCGTCCAAGTGGAAGCTAAAGAAGTGTTCGTCGTTTGACCTTTTTGTCCCTCCCCAACCTTAGCAAATCATAACCTTTTCTTTCTCTTCTTGTCTTTTTACCTTCTTTTTTTTTAATTCTTTAATATTAATTTTTTTTAATAAAAAAGACATAAGAAAAGTGAATATTCTCATTAAATTAAAAAAAAAAAATCTAAGCCAAATTTGCAGTTCATTTGAATCCAACACGTGCGCAAAGGATTGGGCCGAAGCCTCAAAAGTGTGGGCTCCAAATAGCTGATGGCCCATGAAACTTATAATAGGTTTGGGGAAACAAGAAAAGAAAAAGATATTTAAAGCATGTTTGATTTTAGAATTTAATTATGAAGTTAAAAGAGATTCTTTTCAATTATTTTAATATTAATTAATCGAGAATTAAATATCGATACATCAAACTTAGGTACTAACAATAACAAACAAAAAAATATATATATATACTTAATTTTGTACAACGAATTTTCTCTACGTTCTTACAATTCTGATATTCACTCTCGCATATTTTTATACCTTTACATAATTTAATCAAAATAACGTTACCATACTTTTTAACCGACCATTCAACAAAAGAATATATAAAAGTTACCAAAAAGGAGCCTTTTTTTTTTTTTGTGTGTATATGAGAATGAATGAAAACAATATTGACAACATGAAATGAAATGTCACAAATGAAACACAAATGAATGATGGAAAAAAGTACAAACTAAGTGATGAGCAAGAGAATAGACTCAACTCACCAGCCTACGGACCCTATTTTCATTTGTTTTGTGTTACCTAATTCAATAAAAACAATTAGGTTTGGTGTTCGAAATCTCAACTCAAAACATACTGGTTAATGTAATCAGTTGAGCTGTGTTTATATTGGAGTGATTGGATGAGGAGAGATGGCGTAAGGATGTGTGGGAAGCATGCCATATGCCTTGATTTGAGAAATTTGTTTTTGGTTTCACATTTGTATAGTTTCACAAGGGAAGCATGACACCCAAAACAAATAAATTAAATCTCCCATAAAATTCATTTATTCATCGTCTCAATCTCCCACCCATCCCTTCCTTTTCTTTGTTGAAATTGAGATTGAGAGATGATGGATCCAGATTACATGGAGAGCACAGATTCATCATCAAACACATCGGCTCATCTACAGCTGCCGCCGGGGTTCCGCTTTCACCCCACCGACGAGGAACTAGTGGTTCATTATCTCAAAAGGAAGCTTTCCTCTTCTCCTCTCCCAGCCCCCATCATCGCCGAACTCGATTTGTACAAGTTCGATCCATGGGACCTCCCAAGTAATCAACTTTATTAGCTTTTTAGTGTTTTAATTTAATGTAAAAATTAAATGGGTTTTTTTTTTTTTTTTTTTTNGGTAAGGCGGTGTTTGGGAAGAACGAATGGTATTTTTTTACTCCGAGAGAGAGGAAATACCCAAATGGGGCGAGGCCAAATAGAGCGGCGATTTCTGGGTATTGGAAAGCGACGGGAACTGACAAGCCTATTATGACCTCTAATGGTACTCAAAAAGTTGGCGTTAAGAAAGCTCTTGTGTTTTATGGTGGAAGGCCTCCTAAAGGTATCAAAACCAATTGGATCATGCACGAGTATAGGCTCCTCCATGTAGCTAATACCAATCTCAAGCCCCTCGATGCCTACCCCACCAATCGAAAGCCCTCTCTCAAGGTAATAATTCCTTTAAATGTTTTTTAAACATTAATTTAATTCACATTAATTTCTTTTTTTTTTTTTCTTTTTGGTCATGTAGCTTGATGATTGGGTTTTGTGCCGAATTTACATGAAAAACGCTGCACAAGCATCAACCATCATAGAGCGCGAAATGGAGGAGTTATCGAGGGCGGCAGCCGCGGCAGCGGCAAGGCTACCGAAGCTGGTGGTTGGAGGTGGACAAAAGGGTGGCAGAAATTGCTACTTGGATGTCGTGGCGTTATCAAGCGAAGGTGACGAGATAATTAATCATCAAACCAATTCCAATATTTCGGAGTTACCTTCTTCTAGCTGCAGCTCCAAACGTGGCCTTACGTGTCAGATTTGGAGCGGCGGCGCAACTGCATCCAACGACGGTGGAAAGCCACTCCGGCTTGATCTCATGAATAGCTACAGCGGTGGGGTGACTCCTGGAACTGAAGAAAATACGGTCTCTTACGTGTCTCTTCTCAACCAGCTGTCAGTACAAAACGCAGCGTTTCAAACTAGTGAGCCATTTATTGGCTCCTTGAGCGACGGCGTTTTGAGGCAACAGTTTCAACTTCCTTCTAACATCAACTGGAACTCTTAATTAATTTCTGGTATTATTGTAAAATAAATAAATAAATAATTATATGAAAATTTTAAATTAGTAATTTAGTGGATAAAATGTAGGAAAATTAAATAAATAAATACTCAATTAGTGCAGGGAATATAAGTTGATGTAGTATTAATATTAGAGACTTCGTGAGAGTATTATATGTTATAATTAGTGAAATTAAATTAATTAATGAAGCATTAATGAGATTATTTGTATTTTAACAGCTGAAAAACACACAACGTTGGACGTTGATGTAATTGTTCTCTATCCAGCCACTTTTTTTGGTTGCTTGCGTCATCAAAAATCAATTATTTGAATTACGTGGAAATATAAGTACAAAATATAAAAAAATGGATTAAATTGTTATTTTTTAAATAGGAGGATTAATTCTAAGATACGAAAATAAATCATTCCGAACGTCCTCGCTGGTACACCACCCAGTCTCCACCTTCCTTCGAGACTCGATGTCTTCATTAACACACAGTGCAGTGTCTAGCTCTGAAAACCATTTGTAACAACTTAAGCTAATTGCTAATAAATATTGTTTTTTTTTTTCGAACTTGCTTTCAAAGTTTTAAAAACGTGTTTGCTAGGGAGAGATTTCTACACCTCTCATAAAGAATGTTTCGTTTCACTTTCCGATCGAAGTGGGATCTCACATTATAAATAAGAAATACTATCTCAACGGTACGAGAGATTATACTAAAAGTATATAATATCATATCGTTGTACAGGTTCATCGGATGGGGACGAATTTGAAATATTAAACAGTATGATTGGGTAACAAATGTCAAAAAGGAGATGAGGATGTGATATAAATCCAAATTGGCTTCCCTTATGTATCGATTTCATATTGGCTATTTATAAAGTACTTTACTCTATTTGTCGTATTTATTATTATTTAACCTCCACGTGTCTTGTAAATTATCTGTCCTTTCGATCCTTTTCTTCCCATGGTCCCACTTTTTACCGTTTACTCTTTAAAGTAATTAAATAATTACTTAGCCGACACGTTGGAATTAACCACTTGGTGGCTCATATTGATTAATGTTTAGGGATGGGACAGTAACACAAATTAATTATTATGGATTAAGCATTGATTAGAAGCATTAATTATTGTATAATATAATACAGTGGCATTAGTTAATTAAGCTTAATCATTTTGCAGAAGGTGGGGATTGTCCATTCAGAAACGAAGCAAAGAACGCTAGTGAACTGCTTGGTTTGAAGCATGGCACTGCATGTCCAGCGCCTCTGAATGTGGCAAACGTTAGCCCAGCATATTCCTGGTACCAACCACTGACCTGCTTCTCGTGGTACCAAGGCCTCCATGCCTTGGTAATCGGCAGACCGAGCGAGCTAAGACTGTATCGAGTCGACAACACTGGTACTCTTCCATCAGTATCGCCACTGTCCCAATATTCAAACCAATTTCAGACACGGAATCATATCAAATCTTTTCTTTAATTTTGTTCTAATTAAATTACCTGTAGATCCATACTCTAAGCCCAGCTCCAATCAGCTTCTCGTATATGGGAATAATCGAAGGCTTTGAATCATACCAGTTTTCGAATATGGTTGTGCTGTGTTTGTGTTTATAATCCAATCACAATTAGTTAATTAATTAATTAATTAATTAATTAATTATAACGTTATTACATTATTATTACGTACTTGCAAATGCTCCAATTCTTCAGCTGCTGCCCATCACTCACATGAAGGGCTTCTTGAACATCTGGTCGGTTGTAAAATGTTTTCGCGTAATCATCCAAGCACGGATCGTATCCACCCATCATTCTTGGCATCTAAACACGTGTTATTATATAATATTATCTATTTTAAACATGTAAAAGACGGAGGATGGTGAAGTACCATGGTAGCGGAGCGTTTGATGGTTAGGGTTTGCATGGAGTTGCCATCAGTAGATGCGAGATTGGCAGTGCACAGAGACGTATAAAGGCTGTAAATGTCGATTTCTTTGTATTGGGTAAGCAACTCGTCCACTGCTTCACTGCAATTGTTGTTGCTCCAAGTGTCGTTGCTGTTAAAATCACAGCTTTCTCTTATTATTTTGTGAGTTTCATCGGATATTACTGCGTGGCTCCATGCATAATCCACCATCCCTCTCCAGTCATCGCTATCCGATGTTTCAGGATTTCCTAACTGTGAATTTATCAAATTATTCACAAAATAATATATAATAATAATAAAATAACGGAAAAATTAGGGATGTTCAAATGATCCAAGAACCCGACTAACCTAGATTACCCATCGTGAGTTCATTTTTACTTTAGTTAAAGAAGTTAGAACAACTGTTAGCCTTTGGTTTAGTAGAGTTGCTAAAAGTTGAAATTTGTTAGTGTTTTATCCACTATAAACAGTGTAACAGCTCTTCCCTCTCCTACTTCTACTCCAAGTTTTTAAAACAGCATGATAGTGAGAGTTTTCCACGCCCTTACAAAGAATGTTTCGTTCCTCTCTCCAACCGATATGGAATCTCACAATCCATCCTCTTTCAGAGTCTAGCGTCCTCGCTATCATTCGTTATCCTCTCCAATCGATGTGGAATCTTACGAATATTGACAAGAAATATATCTTATTCACAACAAGAAAGATAATTGACAAACATAAAAGTTTAAGGTTTTTCTATTGTAAAATTGTTTCTTTTGCTTAATCTATTTATTGCTGTATATTTAGATCGTGAGTCATATTTAACATCGGAGTAAAATAAAATCCATTCTAATCAAAATTAGTGTTAACATTCTATTCTAATAAAAAAAAAAACTTGAATATAAATTCGTGAAAATAACCCATCAAATTAGATACAATGAACATACCAAAACACCATGCAAATCGATGTGAAAGGAAGAATCTTTATTCCTATCATGGATGAGCTCAGCCAGTTCAGGAACATACTTGCCTGTTGTTCAAGACACGTAACATGATTTTTCTCAAACAAAACAAAACAAAAACATGAAACCAAACAAAGAACCACAATTACAACCTGCATAGCTCTCTCCTGCAATGTAAAAAGTGTGGTTTCTATACGATGGAAACTTAAGGAACCACTTCAGCAAAAAGTTATATGAATCATTCGCTGTTCCAAGAAACACCAAACAAAATCATTTGATTCATCCAAACAATACCTCCAATAAATTCTACAAATTGTTTATATTACATTACATTCATTACCTGTAAATTGGTCGCCCAAATTGTCATAATCACTAGTTGTATTTGAGTATGAAAAGCCAACACCAATAGGAGATTCCAAGAACAGCATATTGGCCACTACATCATCATTAAAGTGCACCCTTTTTTTTCTTAATTAAAGAACATTAAATTATAAAAAGAAATTATTATATATACCTTTATTCCAAGAATACTCATTTAATTTAACCCCATTTGCATCATTCTCCACTTTGAATGGACCAATCTCTTGTGTTGCCCCATAACCCACAGAGGAGCACCCAGGACCTGAAAACAATCTCTTGTCACCTCACCATACAACATTCAATTGGAGCCATAGAATAAATTATGATTTTTGTGTAATAATTAATTAACCTCCATTCAGCCATAGAACCAAGGGTTTTTGTTCTGGGTGAGACGCAGCCTCGTAGAACCAATAAAACAATGCCCTCCCGTGTGGCTCATGGACGGTGACATAGCCGGCAAAATGGCGGAATCCGGCAAGGGGCTGGCCGGGCAAGTTAGTGACGAGGTCGTCTTCTCCTTGTTTTTTCTGTAAACGCCATTGTGTTCTTCCCAATCCCAACGCAGCCTCCATAAACAGAGCACACACCACAAAAACTGTCGCCATTACTGAAAGCTTCATTTTTGATGTGGGGATTTGGAAACAACCCACTTCTCTATTTATACACCACATTTCTCCCTATACACTGATTTTAAAAATGACTCATCTCTGACACGTGGAAATATTCAAAAGAAGAGAGAGAAGATCTCCACGTGGCAAAAGACCTCGACACACCGAGCTGCGAATCGAGACATATAATTAGCTCGGACACTATTTTATCCTCGATATTAACTTAGTCGATCACTTAAATTGTTTTTTTTAGATTAGTTTGAAAAGTTTAGTACAGAATTTTAAAGGAATTTTGCATAATCCACTAAGGAGTGATTGTTTTGAAAGGGAACAATTAGGGCATAATATTTGTAAACAATGTTTGACTGACCATTTGTCCCATTGAAAAGCCAGGAAGGAAAAGAGATACACGTGGCATTACATGGTTGGTTGAGGTGGAAAATATTATATATTAAAAAAAGGAGACGAGCCCAGATCTTGGTCATCATTACAAAGTGGAAAGATGGAATTTTGTGGCGAACCGATGATAATTAATAACCCATGAAATTGTGGGGAGGAAAAAAAAAAATGCTATTTATTTGATATAGTGACGAGGATTCCAACTTTATTTTTAGTTGAATAATGAGATGGAATTCATTTATGTATTTAAATAACATTAGGATTCCATTTTATTTCTTAATTGGGTATTAATTATATGGTCTTTTGGTGCTATATCATTTTAATATCTTCCTCAGTGATATAACATTATATTCCCCACTTCTTATAACTTGTATCTACAGAGCTTACAGAGCTTTTAATATTCAAAATTAGTGATCTTCCACTAAATTGTTTACCATAAATCTGGTCAAAATTAAAAGTTTTTATAATTCCCTTACTTTCTTGGGTGCCTAGCAATTCTTAGTTTATATAAAAGAATGAATGAACCAAGAATCGATGGGTTCCGAGCGCAATTTTAACAACCATTTCCTTTATGGGTTTATTTAATTGAGAATTTGTATGATAGTGGAAGTAGAATTGAAAGTTTGGCAAAGATTAAAGAGATGTTCTTTACCCTAACATTGATGAAGGAAAAGTTAGGCAGAGGGGGCTGGGTGGTGTGGCATAGTAGGCAACAGGGCAGGGGTTGGGTTGGGCACGCACACGCCGTTAATGGGCGACACTAATGCTTCAATATGAGTGGTTGTCTGACCGTTTTGGGGCAAAAGTATTGTAGTTTATGGACCCGTTAAAGTGGGGTCGTGTCTTTCTTTTTGCATAAAAGCTTAGTCCACCTTTCGAATTAAAGTCTCCTTACCCAACCAATACCATTAATTAATGTTTCGCTATCCATATGTTTTTCTTGTAAAGTAGATTCTCATAAATTGGGTAGTAAAGGTTAATTTTTTAAGTTAAATATTTTAACACAGTCTCCACAAAATAGATCTACATCAAACTTAATATTTACATACCCAAATGTCTGAAATTGTTTTAAGTTAACCGAACATTATTATTAGACACAAGGGTTAAGAATAACGTATCAAAGACAAGAAGTACATGTAAACAAAAGTTTGAAAGTCAAAAGTAGGTGTAACAAACTTTATATAATAAGTGATAAATAATAATGCAAAAGAATAGAACATATTCGAGTCTATCCTAAATGGATTGGGCATGGAAGTGGAAAAGCGACGAAGAAAATTTTGTTGACTAAAAAGTCATATGAAGACTAGTCGCCCACTTAGCTGAGCTGCCGTTGCCACTGCCAGCAATAGCATATGCAAAATGGATGGGCGTGGGGTGCGACTCTTTAGCAGTTAGCAGCACCAATGGTTGCCAAACCTGCCTTTTCTTCCACCTTTGGCCCACTTGGTTCTCATCTAAACCAATACTTTTCTACCCATTTGGATGTCTTTGTTCCACTAACATGGTTGATGAATCACTTTTGAGTTTCGACATCGTGCCAAAAAAGGCATACCTTTCCACGTGAGTGCTCTAACTCAATCGAGTGTTTAATAAAGCGTTTTCAATACCATTTCGTGAGATATTGTCCTTTTGGGCTTTTCCTTTCGAAATTACAATTTCAATGGTCAATCGATGTCGCCCTATTTTTATCGTGTCATTTTTTTCATCTTTTAATCTGTCCTCCACAAAATTTATTGGGTTAAAGTATCTTTTTTTTCTTTTTTTGTAACTTTTAAGTACTTGTACTTCAACTATTTAGACTTCTTCATCCATTGATGAATCTTTTTAGTAATCTTTTATTTGCATAGCCAATTCCAAAGTAGTTCTTTAAAATAATTTGTACTTGTTTGTTCATTACGTCACTGCACGGTCTATTCACGGCAGCTTAGGCTTGACTCGTGAACGGAGACTGACCCTGAAAACGGGGTGAGGCTAATCCGTTTCCTGTTCAAAGCCATCAATGGCGAACCTAGACCCAAATCCATTCGCAGAAATGAACGAACAAGAATCTGAACAGGGCCATGGCCATGGCCATGGCCGATCCTTCCTCAATTACTGGGGCAGCACCTCCGAGGAAGACTATTTCGCATCTCAACGAATCAAAGCCTCCAAATCCTTCTATACTTCACCTCGCGGCTTCAAGCTCTTCACTCGTTCATGGCTTCCTCTTCCTCCCACCCCTCCTCGAGCTCTCATCTTCATGGTCCATGGCTATGGCAACAACATCAGCTGGACTTTTCAAGCCACTTCCATCTTCCTCGCCCAGAAGGGTTTCGCTTGCTTTGCCCTTGACCTTGAAGGCCATGGTCGATCCCAAGGCCTCAAGGCCTTCGTTCCCAATGTCGACTCTGTCGTTCATGACTGTCTCTCCTTCTTCAATTTCCTCAAATTAGACCCCCAATTTCAGGGTCTACCCTCCTTCCTCTACGGCGAGTCAATGGGCGGCGCCATTTGCTTGCTGATTCATTTCGCCGATCCCAAAGGTTTTGATGGTGCGATTCTCGTCGCACCCATGTGCAAAATCTCCGATAACGTGAAACCCAATTGGCCGATTCCTCAATTTCTTACGGCGGTCGCGAAATTTTTGCCCACTTTAGCGATTGTTCCGACGGCAGATCTATTGGACAAATCCGTCAAGGTGGAGGAGAAGAAGATTGTGGCAGAGATGAATCCGATGAGGTATAGGGGAAAACCCAGATTGGGAACCGTCGTAGAGCTTCTTAGAGTAACAGAGCATTTGAGTCAAAGACTGAGGGATGTGACTCTGCCATTCATAGTCCTCCATGGAAATGCGGATGTTGTTACAGATCCGAATGTGAGCAAAACTTTATATGAAGAAGCGAAGAGCGAGGAGAAGACGATCAAGATTTATGAGGGAATGATGCATTCATTGTTGTATGGGGAAACTGATGAGAATGTTGAAATTGTTCGAAATGATATTCTTTCTTGGTTGAACGGAAGATGCCGGACAAGGGTAGATGGTGATCGGAATTAGTAACAAAATGTATACATTTCTGGGAATTTTTGTTGGTTTTGAGTATCAAATTATTTGTATAAAGGATGATAAAAGCTTTGACGAGTTCTTGGCTTGTGGTTACCATTTTAATCTGATCTACGTCAAAATTGGAAATAAAATGGTATATTACAAAAGAAAAAAAAAAGAAATTATTTTTTAATTCTCATAGGTGAGGATCCGAATAAGACCCGTAAGCCCAAGACCCAGATCCATTAACTCGAACATTTTCAACTCCCGACTGCCAGTGATGAGGGGTCGCCGGTACGCCATTAATTACTTCGATTGAAAGCATTGCGATCCATTGCGTGCAGCAAAGAATCTTGAGGTTCCTTATCAGAGTAAGTTATAACAATTTCTCGTTGGCTTCTCTGGAGAATGAGTTTGTCGGATTTATTGTATGTTTTCGGCTGTAAAATTAGGGTATAATTCCTTAATCATATTTGTTCTCTAACCTGAAATTGGGTGCTTCAGAGGTAGGATTTAGGATAATTCCTTTATCTTCTGTTTGTGATGGCGTCGGATTATGATTACAGTAATCCTTTTGTTTTTATCTCAGATTTCTTCTAGGTGAGTTTGTGGATTTGTTTGTGTATAAACAATAGATTTGAAGGCGGTGCACTAACGTCATTGTTGTGGATTGTGATTTCGACAATTTGCAGAGAACGGAGTGATGGTATACTGCATAATCAAACAACTGCCTTACTGATTCTAGTTTAGTGTTATTTTAAGGAGTTAGAGGTGTTTCAATCGAGATTCTATGTTCAGATAGGTTTATAGTCTGTTATGGCTTTATGTCACTTACGCAGGCCGCATGGAAGAAGGTTATTAGAAGGGAAGATTGGGAGAAGAAGCTTAACGACGTAAGGATTAGGAAAGAAGACATGAATGAATTGGTAATGAATTTCCTCGTCACTGAAGGTTATGTTGATGCAGCTGAGAAATTTCGGATCGAGTCTGGGGCTGAGCGTATCCATTAGTTAATTTAGTTCCTGCTAATTATGTGGTGTTCTGCGTATTTTTGCATTATTTGGTTCTCCTTATGAATATATAGCAGAAATAGATCTTGCAACCATTACAGATAGAATGGCTGTTAAGAAGGCAGTACAATGTGGTAATGTTGAGGATGCAATTGAGAAAGTGAATGATTTGAATCCTGAGGTTTGATTTCTGAACTAAAAACTTTGTTTGATTCTTAGGTTTTATGGGTATCATAATCTTAAGAAATAATAGTGAAATCAGATGTTGGGTCATTTTACTGCTGTTGGCTTCCCATGATGAATAGCTTCTTGAGTTGTATGATTATGCAACTGGGACTTTGAGTGCTGATTGACATGTTTTAGACCAGCTACCAATCAAAGTTCCTCACATAATTACTACCTTGCGTGCGTTTGGAATTTTCATATTCATTGAACCAAAATCTGGTGTGTACTTGGGATCTTAGACGATTAGTGTGAGATCCCACTTCGGTACGAGTCGAAGCCTTAAAGGGAAAGCCCAAAGAGGACAATATCTTCTAGCGGTGGGCTTGGACTGTTACAAATGGTATGAGAGACAGTCACCGGACGGTGCGTGGGCTTGAACTGTTACAAATGGTATGAGAGATAGTCACCGAACGGTGCGAGACACTGATCGGAGTAAGACTAGGCTCTCTCCATAGTAGATGCGGTCTAAAACCTTGATGAGAAGTATGGAAGAGAAAGTCCAAAGAGGACAATATCTACTAGCGGTTGTTAGCGGTGGGGTTGGGCTATTACAGTTAGCCATTTTACATCGACATGTGGTATATTGCTTGATGAGTTGATGACACAAATTTGCTTCATCTATTTGGAATTTTGATATTCATTGAACTAAAATCTGGTGTGTACTTTGGGATCTTAGATGGTTAGTGTGAGATCCCACATCGGTTAGGGAGGAGAACGAAACATTTTTTATAAGGGTGTGGAAACCTCTCCCTAGCAGACACTTTTTAAAAACCTTGAGGGGAAGCTCGAAAGGGAAAGCCCAAGGAGGACAATATTTGCTAGTAGTGGGGTTGGGCTGTTACAAATAATATAAGAGTCAATTACCGGACGGTCCAAGACACTAATCGGAGTAGGGCTAGACTCTCCCCATGGTTGACACGTTTTAGAACCTTGTGAGGAAACTGGAATGAAAATTGCTATTAGTGGGGTTGGGCTGTTACAAATGATATAAGAGTCAATCACCGGATGGTGCAAGACACTAATCGGAGTAGGGCTAGATTCTCTCCATGGTTGACCCGTTTTAGAACCTTGAGAGGAAACTGAAATGAAAAGTTTAAAGAGGACAATTTCTGGCCCGGTGGTTGTTAGTGGTGGGGTTGGAGGGTTAGAGTTAGTCATATGAGTGGATGACACAGAATTGATTCATCTATTTGGGAATTGCCAATGAGCCTTTTCTTTTCCCTCGTTTTTTCTGAGGGTGAGGGTGTGATTCCTCTCTCTTAAGTGATCTTTTGACTCTCATAGGTATCTATAGAATGGAGATTGGATTCCCAATCATCTTATTGAAGAATAATAACTTTTTGTAAGAGAAACAACTGACTAAATATCATTCATTGCTATCATGCCAGCTTTTCTGATCAAGTTTCATATGGTAACTGGAGAATAGTTGGAGATTGTTTGTTTAAAGTTCTTTCTCAGTTTATGTTGTTATGTTACCGAAGCACCTAAAACACACTCTCGCTTGCAGATATTGGATACAAATCCCCAATTGTTTTTTCATCTCCAACAGCAAAGGTTGATAGAACTAATTCGTAATGGAAAAGTAGAAGAAGCTCTTGAATTTGCACAGGAGGAGCTTGCACCAAGGGGAGAAGAAAATGTACTTTGACATTGGAATATCATATGAACACTAAAACTATTTATTCCCTTCCCCTTCGCCTGCTCTCCAAAATAACCCGTGTAGCGTGTACTTCTTTCAGCAAAGCTTCTTGGCAGAGCTGGAGAGAACAGTTGCTTTACTTGCGTTTGAAGATGTTTCGAACTGTCCCGTTCGAGACCTTCTGGACATCTCTCAGCGCCTGAAGACGGCAAATGAAGTCAATGCAGCCATCTTAACAAGTCAGAGTCATGAAAAAGGTTAACATCCTTGCCACCCCACCTTCTGCATTTGAATTACCTCGCTTTAAAATAATAGTCTTTTTCCTCCTTAAGACATGCTCTGCTAAATTTCTGCCTCGCCCAAAGACACATTGGCAATGAAAATTGAACCATAGTGAAGAGACAGGACAATATTTTTGCAACGATTCAGGCCCACCACCATTAACAGATATTGTCCTCTTTAGACTTTCCCTCGAGACTTGGCTTTCCCTCAAGGCTTTAAACTAGGTCTGCCAGGGGGAAGGTTTCCACACCCTTGTCCTCCCCAACACCCTTGTGTTTTGTTCTCCTCCCCCACACCCTTCTCCTCCCCAAGGAAGGGATATCACAATTTTGGAGAATTTTGGAGGGTGTAGGTGATTCGACTTAGACGTAACGAAGTTAAGAACAGTCATTTAATTTCAACTACATATTTAGTAGTTATGCTAACATATTATGAGTTGATAGTAGTTATGCTAACATATTATGAGTTGATAACGTTATCGTCTCGTTCTGCTGCAGATCCGAAACTGCCAAACTTGTTGAAGATGTTAATGTGGGCACAGGACCAACTCGATGAGAAAGCAGCTTATCCTCGCATAAATGATTTATCCACAGCTATGCTTGAAGATCCTCCCATTTGAGATATGTCATTCAAAAAATTACGTAGTCTCTGCCTATAAACGATGATTTAAATCTCTTTGAATTGATGAATTGATGAATTAGAAAAGGAAAGAAAGATACGGGTAGAACTACAACCAAAATCCTTTCCATTTAGGCAGTGAAATGAAAAGCAGGCCAAGCCGCCAGTGTAAAAACTACAATAATGAGAATTAAGGAAATAAATATGTTCAGTCATGACTCAGATTTCCCCCAAAGAACATAAGCCCGCATGGCGGAATTGTAAACATTGGCACAGTGCTGAAGTTCATATCTGGTGCGGCCATCGTCAAAATTAAGAGCATAGCTACTGGGATCATACTGAAACTTGAGTTTGAGTTGTCGGTTGCTTCCATTCTTGATAGCCTTCTTTAAAGCCGCCCTCACCCTCCAGAACAAATTCAAGCATTGCTTTTTACCGTACGCATTCATCCGCTCCAACCTTCTACCGCCCTCCAGTTTCATGGCGAGCCCACGACCTGTTCGATAAAAGTCCCCAAAGAATTACTATATCGGGTTGGAGTTTTGAAGAGAGCGCAAGGTTTGTTTGAAGGAAGAATTGAGAATTAAATATGAAAGGGGGTGGTGGTGGTGCACATTGGAAGACTCAAATTCTATGATTGAGGAGGGAGAGGTGGGAGAAAAGAGGGGATGGTTGGCGCAGAGGCAGTGGGCAGAGAGCCTCTCTCTCAAATGTCGTATCGCTATCAGAACTTGTTGCTGGGCCGATGCTGCTGCTGCTGCTGCTGGTATACAGCACCCGTTTGAAACGGTAACTCCCAAACCATTATAATAGGAAAACCATATCTCTTACTTCTTAACTAAGTACACCGATTCTTTAGACTTTAACTTTAATTTTTTTTTTCTTAGTTTTTTTTTTTTTTGGCTAAATTATAAAAAATATATTCTTACTTTCTAATTTTTCTGAATAAACACTTATTCTTTCCATAAAAGAAAAATTCAATTATATCTTAATCTTTTACAAAAACTTCATAAATATTCTTTATTTTTATTTTTATTTTTGCATTTTGACCAAACTTTACCATCTTTTTTTAGTAAAAAGTTGAGGTGACATCTTATTTGGATAAACTATAAACTTCCATCAATTTTACTGTTTTTTTTTTGTCCAGTTCATGGGTATTTTTCATTTTTTTTACTGCTTAAATATTTTAAAAAAAAAAAAAAAAAAAAAAAAAAAAAAAAAAANATGAAGATTTAAAATTTGAAATATTGCATCCTCTTTTATGTTATAATTTGGTTAGCATGTGTGCATTTATTAGGGAGATGGAAGACGAGTTGATATAAGGTATTAATAGTGGGTGCCAATATTCCCTTATGTATCATTGTAGAAATACGTGATATCCTCTTAAAATTTAAAAATCTTTGTCTATCATGTAAAGAGATAATATCTAGAGATTCATATTTAAGCTTTGTTACACTAATCATGTGTTTTAGAGAAGAATTGATTTGTACATGTAGCAGCTCAAGCCCATAGTTAGCAAGTATTGTCCGCTGTGACCCGTTACGTATTGTCATCAATCTCACGGATTTAAAACGCATCTACTAGGAAAAAGTTTCTACATATTTATAAGAAATGTTTCGTTCTCCTCTCCAACCAAAGTGGTGCCTATGGAAACCTCTTCCTAATAGACGAGTTTTAAAATCTTGAGGCTAACAACTATACGTAACATGTCAAAATGAACAATATCTACTGGCGGTGGGTTTGGATTGCTGCAAATTGTATCAGAACTAGACACCAAGTGGAGTGTCAACGGAGATGTTGAGTTTCCAAAGAGGGTAGATTGTGAGATACCACAGAGAGACTCTAACAAATCAGACAATATCTACGAACGGATAGATAAGTCTAGTGTGATGGTTGGTTGAAGAGAGGGACTATTGAAATTGCAACCCCAAAGTGAAGGACAACGTGAAATCTGACACTTATTGGGCCATGGGTCTTATGTCTTGTCTACAAGAAGTGGCCCGATTTGAAGGCCCATTAATGTCTACTGGACAGAGGACACCAAATGGACCATTTGTTCGGTTGTTTAACACACGAGTCAATGCTATATCTTTACAAAAATAATGATAATGGTTTGTTTTTCTAATTCAACATACTAACAAAATGATTATGAAACACACCCTAAATTATTTTAAAATTATACAACCTTAACGCCAAACTCAAACATAGCAATGAATTAAAGTTGATAAGAGCCAAAAACAAATGATTTGAAATGCATAGAATTATACTAAAAAATAAAAAAAAAAGAGAGAAAAAAAGAGGGGCCCTTTTCCATTATTACTTAATATCCATTTGGTAGTCACTTTGTGATGCAACCAACCAACGAAAGAGCATACCCGCATACACAAATTTGGACAGTTTTTGTGTGCTTTCACGTGGGCTGCCTCCTCTTTGTCCCCTCAAACCTCACACCTTTCCTTTAAATATTACCCCCATCTTCTCTACTCTTTACCCTCCTTTTTCCATCCAATTCTACATCACCTTATACATATTTTCAATTATCCGTTCTCGATGGATTAGGGTCAAATCGTTCAAGCAAGATCGTAACAAATAGTTTTTTTACCCTCCTTTTGGGGAGCCCAAAGCAAAGCTACGAGAGCTTATGCTCAAAGTGGACAATATCATACCATTATGGAGAGTCGTGTTCATCTAACAAACAAAATTTGATAACTGAGTCAAAATATAGTATTTATGCTCTCAGAAAAAGAAAATTAGTAGGACTATTCTTTTAGGTACTTTTTTTTTTGGGTGACTAATCATCATTTTGCATCTTTCTTGCCTCCTAATATTTTTGGTTTTGGAAAAAAATAACACCCACCTTTAAAATACTTTACCCCTTTTTGTTGTTAAATTATATTCATATCGAAAAACTATAGGTTATAATAAAAAGTGATTATACGTATAGTTTATAATAATGTTTAGATCATAAAGTTTTATCATTGAGCCAAACAAAGTGGCAACTCCAATTTCCCACCGCTCCTTTTCAAATATTCTAAGGAAAAGGAGAAACGTTAAAAACTAAGAAGGAAAATGGTCCTGTCTTGGTACGTAATAATATAATACATAAAGTTACATAAGGACCATATCTACGGTGGGCCAGCCAAAGGGGATTGGATGGGGCCCATGGAAGCCTTTTCGTACACTCAAAGTGAACTGCTGTAAGCCCATAGGAACAGGGCTGCTTCTTGTAGGGAGCCCAAATTCATAACAGCTAGGCCTTACGTGGGCCCATGCCATCAAAAGCAGCCGCACTGTCACTCACTCTCCCTGCGCCCAAACAAATATTAATACGAAAAGAAGCCAACCAAACCATAGCTATATCCGTTACCAAACACTCCCCAATCATTATTATCCATTTTATTTTTCATGAATATTAATTTTGAATGTGCGATTAAAAAAAATAAATTAAAATTTATTTTTTAACTGGAAATGACATTATTGTCTCACTCACCCCTCTTAATTTTGCATGGCCACTCAACGACAGGGAGGGACCAATGAGGAAAATTAAAATTGCAAGGTTTGATGTTTTTTATTTTGTACTCCAACACGCAATCACACGTGCGATGCTTCACTTCACACGCACGCGGGGGATTAGGGTTTGACCTGTGTGTCTTTTGACTGACTCAATGGTCAGGATTTGTTGTTTTTTGCACGGTGGGATCTGAAACGTTGATTTTCTTTTTTACACGAGGATCTCGAGGAAAGAACTGGATGCTCCACATATTCGGCTTCGGTCGGGAAAGCCCGACACCAATACGGTCCTTTTATGGACCCACCATTTCTTTTTTATTTATTTAATAACCACTTGTCCACGTGGCAGATTGTGAGTGGATAAATTCACAAAATGAGGCTTTCGGCCCGGGCACATGACCGGACGCATGTGGGTATGTGGGTCCAGTTAGATGGATTCGGTCATCAAACAAGCTGGGTCGGATCTAGTATTTTCTTTTTAAATTTAATTTAATTTTATTGGATCAATTAATTTGGTAGGCCTTGTGGAGAGGAGTGGCAGTTTATGTAATTTTGATTAGAAACAAAGGGGTAAATGGGAATTTGGAGTCGGTCCAACCCCTGGCGGGTGGGTTGGAACAACGAGCCCAGAAAAGGCAAAATGTTGGCCCATTTAGATCCAATGTGTTCATCTGTGGAGGATGTTGAGATATGATTCAAAGTATTCAAAATCAAGATATGATTTAGAGTAGTTAGATATGATTCAAATATTCAAACTAACAAGATTTTAGGAGATTGTTATTAGATTTGAGTTTATCTAGATTTCTATGATTTACTATTTCTGGTCCACTGTATTAGCTATAAATACGGGAATTGTGTAACCCTCTAAGCATCAAGTCAGTAGACATTAATAAAGCACTGCAGCTTCTATCTATTCTCATCTATTCCTATCTCTTTCACTATCCCTCTTTCCAACAATTTTGGTATCAGAGCCAAGTTCGTTCGACACGAGGGCGAGTGATTATTTTCTTTCACAAAACAAAAATGGCAGTAGCTGGTTTTTCTTCCTCTGCACCGTTGTTACCAATATTTAATGGTGAGAAATACGAGTGGTGGAGCATCAAGATGAAGACCTTGCTCAGATCGCAGGAGCTATGGGACTTGGTGGAGCACGGGTTTGCTGATGTATTAGAACCCACAATAGAAGAAAAGGAGAGACTAAGAGAAACCAAGAAAAACGATGCCAAGGCTCTATTCATTATTCAGCAAGCAGTTCATGAGACTATTTTTTCACGAATTGCAGCAGCAACCACATCAAAGCAGGCATGGTCAATTCTACAGAAGGAGTTTCTAGGAGACTCAAAGGTCATGACAGTGAAATTGCAATCTCTAAGACGTGATTTTGAAACTCTACTCATGACGAATGGCGAATCAATTGCTGATTTTTTGTCAAGATCAATGGCAATAGTCAGTCAGATGCGTACCTATGGAGAGAAAATTTCAAACGAAACAATTGTTGCAAAGGTGTTGAGAAGCTTGACTCCAAAGTTTGACCATGTGGTGGCCGCCATAGAAGAAGCTAAGGATCTATCCATACTCTCCGTTGATGAACTGATGGGCTCGCTTCAGGCTCATGAGGCAAGAATCAATAGAGCATCAGAAAGAAACGAAGAAAAGGCACTACAAGTGAAGGAGACAACCAATAACGAAAGAGAAAATATTCATTTAGCAGGTAGAAGTCGTGGAAGAGGAGGATTTCGCAACTTCCATGGTGGTCGTGATAACAGGTGGAGAAGTGATGGACAGAGACAATTCAATGAACAAAGGAATGTCATACAATGTTACCATTGTAGAAGGTATGGTCACACAAAATCTGATTGTTGGTATAAAAATCAACGAATGAATTTTGCAGCAGAGAATGAAGAAGAAGAAGAAAAGTTGTTTGTGGCGTGCATGGATACTAATCCGGAAAAAGGTAACTTATGGTTTGTTGATAGCGGATGCTCGAACCATATGACAGGCACCAAATCCTTATTCAAAGAGCTTGATGAGACGCAAAAGATTAAGGTGCAACTTGGAAATACAAAAGAGATGCAAGTTGAAGGAAAAGGTACAGTGAAAGTCGAAACCAGTCACGGTAAGATAAAACAATTAGATAATGTTCAATTTGTACCTGATTTAGGGTACAATTTATTGAGTGTTGGACAATTGATGACCAGAGGACACTCAGTTCTATTTGATGATAACACATGTGTCATCACAGATAAGAAATCAGGCCATAAAGTTGAAATTGCCATGACTTCAAATAAGATGTTTCCACTTGATGTTTCTAACATGGAGGATTTTGCTCTTACTGCTAGCATGAAAGATGATTCAACATTATGGCATCTCAGATATGGACATCTTCATATGAACGGCCTGAAAATACTCAGGGATAAAGGTATGGTTTTCGGATTACCAAGAATTGACTCAACTAATTTATGTGAAGGATGCATTTATGGCAAGCAGACTAGGAAGTCCTTTCCTGTTGGAAAAGCTAAAAGAGCTTCACATTATCTAGAACTAATTCATGCTGATTTATGTGGGCCAATGCAAACGAAGTCCTTGGGTGGAAGTATATACTTTTTACTATTCGTTGATGACTATAGTCGCATGAGCTGGGTTTACTTCCTACAACATAAGTCAGAAACTTTTCAGAAGTTCCAGATTTTTAAAGCTATGGTAGAGAACCAAAGTGGCTGTCACATTAAAGTTCTTCGCACAGACAGAGGTGGCGAGTTCATATCTAAAGATTTCAATCTCTTTTGTGAAGAAGAGGGCATCCAAAGGGAATTAACAGCTCCCTACACTCCAGAACAGAATGGAATCGCTGAACGAAAAAATCGAACTATTGTGGAGATGGCAAGAAGTATGTTACAAGCAAGGAGACTTCCAAACCAATTTTGGGCCGAAGCCGTAGCAACATCTGTTTATCTATTAAACATCTCACCAACAAAGGCGGTTATGAATCGAACTCCTTATGAAGCATGGCATGGAAGGAAACCATCTGTAAGTCATTTACGAATCTTTGGTTGTGTTGCTTATGCTTTGAAACATCCTCAAACTCGTCAAAAGCTTGATGAAAAATCTGAAAAATGCATTTTCATTGGCTATTGTACTCAATCAAAGGCATATAAACTATACAACCCCGTTAGTGAAAAGATTTTAGTTAGAAGGGATGTAATATTTAATGAAAACGTGAGTTGGGATTGGAGTAAAGAACAGGAGCAGCAAAAGATTACAGTTGAAGTTTCCCCAAATGAAGAGACAAGGGTCAACTCCAGTGCATCTCCCAGTGCATCCACTGCAACACAAAGTGTGTCAAATTCATCATCTTCAGAATCACTTAACAGCAATTCCTCTCTTGAAGAACTTTCAGATGAGACACCTCCAAGGAAGTATAAATCTTTAGCTGACATATATGCATCATGTCAATTTGCTCTTACTGTTTCAGACCCTATGAATTATGAAGAAGCAACTGAAGACGGGAAGAAAGCCATGACAGTAGAGATGCAGTCCTTTAAGAAAGATGAAACATGGGATATGGTTTACCTACCAAACGAAAAGTTTTATGGAGATTTACAAGAAGAGGTTTATGTAAGACCGCCAGAGGGATTCATAAAGGAAGACAAAGAAACAAAGGTATACAAGCTGAGACAGACAATGTACGGGTTAAAGCAGACATACTTACGAAGGTCTTGTCAGAAGAAAAGCTCTGTACTTACATCTGCAACTTTGAATCATGGGGGAGTGTTGAGATATGATTCAAAGTATTCAAAATCAAGATATGATTTAGAGTAGTTAGATATGATTCAAATATTCAAACTAACAAGATTTTAGGAGATTGTTATTAGATTTGAGTTTATCTAGATTTCTATGATTTACTATTTCTGGTCCACTGTATTAGCTATAAATACGGGAATTGTGTAACCCTCTAAGCATCAAGTCAGTAGACATTAATAAAGCACTGCAGCTTCTATCTATTCTCATCTATTCCTATCTCTTTCACTATCCCTCTTTCCAACAGAGGAACCATTCATTTATTAAATTATTGTTGTTTTTCTTATTTTCATGCTTTAATCATCTTCTCCGTATGAACGCGTACATACTTTACTACCCAGTAGCTTCGCTTTAGCAATGGCGATACTGTAAATTGGCGCAGTCAATTGGAATCTGAAACTTTCGGAAATTTCTGGGTTTAGCTAAGACAACCACTTCCAAAACGACGATTCTAATGGAATTTCTAATCCAAATTCCAAAACCCCCTTTTCACCTTCTGGTAAACTGTGGAATTTTGTTGTGATGGTAATGGTAGCCCACACCTTCAATCTCTCTCTCTCTCTCTTCTGTCGCTGTTCTCTCTCTCTATATTACGAGTTTGGTAGCTGCTTAAGTTTTTGATAACACCGAAAAACCCTGAAACTTTTCCCTCCAATTCTTCTTCTTCATAATTAAGCTGCCATGAGCTACGAATCCAGCTATGTCGGAACGGGGAAATTCGTCTGAAACTTTTGGGCATAATATGGGTGAAGAAGGTTATGGATGGTCCCCGACTGGGGCTCCTCTTGACGTCCAGAGAGAGGACCACTGGAGGCACTTCGACAACTCCGTCGATGCAGTCTCTTTTGGTTTTGTTGCCACTGCCATTCTCGTCTCAATGTTCTTGCTCATGGCTATCTTTGAAAGGTTTTTGCGACCCACTCCGACCGCTTTCTCTCACACCGGCCGTCGGACCCACCTTGACCCTGAGGCTCAGATGGGGTTCGCTGGAAAGCTTGGCCACTCATCACCCAAAGTGAGTTCGCCCAATTTGTCCCTCATCGGTTTCTATTTCGTTTTAGATTTTGCTGTTTATGTCTGAATTTTGTTATCTGGACTGTTGGATTCCCGGGATGAAAGCTGAAATGAATCGGGTTTAGATATCTGTTTTTCTTTTGATTCATAACATGCGAGTGTTTGGATATTCATAACTTAATTTTGACATGACTTTTCTTCTAAATTGCACTCTAAAGGGCACCTTGAACATCAAGATGAGCTCGTAGTTCTTGCCTTCTCCCTGAATTTTGCAGTATTTCCTATGAACACTGAGTTTTATCAGCCTTATCTTTCTTCAACTCCATAAGGGGGTGGGGGGGACAACCTAGTGGGCGTATAATTCGTTATTTACCTTTTAGAATTCTCTTCCATTTCAAAATAAGCAATCTCATTATCACAGGACGGTATCATCCTGTAATTATGGATACTAGGCAAGGACATGGTAGTTGTTCGTTTAATGGTCACTTCTTGTTTTGCCACTTTCGGCCAAGTGCTTCTGATGTTTTGCCCCACCAACTCACTCATCAAGTCAACCTCAATGCCTTCCATATCCCACATGGCCCTTGCCTCTGTCATGGCCATGGAGTCACTTTCCCCCCTTGTCTAGTTAGTATTCTCATACAATCAAATTGGTTAGACGAAGAATCGACTTTAGGATGATTTAAAAAAAAAAAAAAAAAAAAAAAAAAAACATCGTAAATACAAAGTTTAGCAGTGGAGCATTGCTGGCTGAAACCGTGTCAAGAATTTGTGACACATCTGTAATCTATGGCTGCACCTTGCAGCCTTCAAAGAAACATATGAGGCCTACCTAGTTGTCCTGTCTAATTACTCAAGAACAGGGCTGATTCTTGTATGTGCAAAGGTGTTGGGAATACTAACAAGGGCATACTTTTAATTACCTAGAGGTTGTTTGAGTTGAGTGGCTATAAATAGAGTGAGTTTAGGGATTTGGGAGGTACCTAGAATTTGGATCCCAGTTTTGGATTTAGTATCTCTACCATTTTCTTTTTTGGTTTTAGTAGTGATTTAACAGGAAATATAGTACTACTTCTAGTAATGGATTGATATATCTCAGTACAAATTTGTGCTTTCTTTAAGCTACAAAAACGGTAAGCACTAATGAGGGAAGAAGAGATATTCACCATAGATTGCTTCTTTAACTGGTCTATGATTGATTCCCTGTAATTGTGAGGTCCAACATCGATTGGAGAGGGAAACGACTGTGAAGCTCGAAGGGGGGTGGACACCTTGGCGGTGGGCCAGCAAGGATGCTGGGTCCCGAAGGGGGTGGATTGTGAGTTCACACATTGATTGGAGAGAGAACAAGTGCACTCTGGGTCCCGAAAGGGGGTCAATTGTGAGATTCAATATCGATTGGAGAGGGAAACGATTGTCAGCGAGGATGCTGGGCCTCGAAGGAGGGTGGATTGTGAGATCCCACATCGGTTGGAGAAGAGAACGAAACATTCCTTATAAGGGTGTGGAAATCTCTCCCTAGCAGACTCGTTTTAAAAATCTTGAGGGGAAGCCTGAGAGGGAAAACCCAAAGAGGACAATATTTGCTAGCGGTAGCTTGGGTCTTGTAAGATCTCAAGACTTGCTGGTTTCTCTCAAGGGTCGACCCTTATTGACAAAGTCATTGGCTGCTGCCCGTTTACAACGTGAGAAAAGTTATCCGTTTGTTTTGCAGTTCTGTTTGTCAAAATATATTGTGCTATTTCTTTATACTGGTGGCTGTCTTATGATATGTTGGACCTTGTCCTTTCCTCTTGAACTTGTCCTTTCATCTACAAGTAAGGAAGTTGATTACTGGTAAAATTCCAAAGGCATAACAATCTTCAGCCATCTACATTTTTGTTTTGTTTATATGCAGATGACTGTGTATTCCTGTGGAGTTTCAGTGCTAATGCCTGGAGATCATATTCCTACATATATTGCCCACCCGGCTCCCGTCCCGTGTCCCCCTGAACGCATTCCATGGCCACAACATCAACACAATGACATATCCCATGCCACAACCAGTTCCCATTTCACTGAAAACTCGAGTTCTTTATGAAATCGAACATACCGAGGATGCAAAAGAGTTCACTAGTTTTCGATTGATTCAAGCAAAACTGAGGCTGTTTTTCCCCCATTTCCAGAGGTTCTTATTCTGTATATACGCTCACAGCCCACCTTGCTTTACCTCATCTCTCTGCATTGCCTTCTTCAAGATAGCAAGTTTCACATTTTTATGCCTTCCGCAAGGTTAAGCTTTTATCTCTTTTTTGGCTCTGAAAATCTGGCTTGACGCCTCTGCAATCATATATACAAATTTCTCTTTGTGCAGGCGAACTTCACCTGTTGAGATATATATGAAATGCATGCTCGTTTCTTCTACATATACTCGTTTCTACTTGAATCAGTCATTGTTCTTGAAATTGTTTTTGTCTGCTACAACGATCAAGAGTTCAAAATAGCCTACAATAATTGATTCCCTTCCTTGTATCTTACAACCAGAGACAGAGAATCCAACAAGAAAAAGACAGCATATACCCACAATATAATATACAAACACAATATTACATGAAAATGCAGCAACATAGATCGCCCCGAACCGCCAATGGCTGCTTAAACAGGTTACCTGAACTTTCAACTGCAAAAGTCTCCATTTCTTCTGGTGGAGCTTCTCTAAATTCTCCAGCTTTGGACTGTTTCTGTTCTTTTTGTCGGCTAATACACGTAAAGCAAAAGTTGGACGAAATGATGAGAGAACTGTCATGTTGGTGATGGTGATCTGAATCTTAGATCAGTCTTCGTTTCAGAAATCATCATCTGCTGGGCTGACTCAAAATTACTTTTTCTTCTTCTTTCTTCCTTCCTTATTGTCTTAACAGGTGTAAAGGTCTGAACAATGAAGATCCGGACTGCTTGCACCATAAATACCATAGCTCATGACGTCGTTGCTTACCCATAAACACTAATTCTTTTAGAGTAAAATCAGTACTATTAAAGCTTTAGTTTCCATTTTCGTCTTCTTCCCAATGCGGTACCGTCCAGTTGGTTCCCTTGATTATAGGTACTCCTATTGTGTTCTAAGTCACACGAAAGGGAAAGTCTACTCATCCATTAGCAAGAACAGCTTGGTTGCTTTGAGGGAGAGGAAAATACGATCTTTGTACGCGTTGCAAAATATTTACTTTCACAGAAAACAGAGAGACCTCGCCGACCCAACTGTGCAAATACGGTCTATTTCCTAAATTGATCTTTATTATGTACAACTTACTACAATTTCCAGACCAAAAATAGGAATCACACCGTAGATGAACACAAACAAAAACAGAGTACAAGAAATTTGAATGGGCACTCGTCGGTCCGATGAACTGGGTCGTAATATGCGGCCGGAATTTCAGAGAAAGATGAAGCATTCCAATGAAACAAGTGGGTTATCGAGGGATTCGTTTGTTGTCCGCCATTTTCCTTCTATCGTCTCGTTCTGTGCATGAACCTCCCCTGTTTCTTTCCTGTAATAGTCTCCTCCGGTGGCTGCTTCTCTTCCCGGCGACATTCCAGACCGCCGGACAGATGGAATCCGGCCGGCGGTGGTTCTGGAGGCTTCGCCGTCGGTTCGAGTGGTGGCAGGGGATCTGGACCTTCGATATGAATTCTCAGTTCTGTTCTGAACGCGTTGCTCTGGCCTCAAACTTCGACTTGCGAGGAGTCCCTGCCCCATGTCTCTGTTCTGCACCAACTTCACAGTTCCAGCGCCGCTGTTAATCCGGCCGGGCGACTGATCGGGTTTTCTTGTTGGCGATTTACCCACCATTCTATCCCTCCTCTGAACCCAATCATCCGAGAGCGACGACCGGTTCTTGGGCAATTTCGCCGGAGATCTGCAAATCCTTTTACGTATCTCTTCGAAATCATCCAGCTTCTCTGTTACAGTCGTAGTAGACAGGGATTCGTTAAAGCTGCAAACGTCAGAAATCTCAGAAATTTCCTCAGTGGAATGAATGGGGATTCCCCCATTGAGGTTCCCAGAGGCAGATTCGTGGAGTTTTCTCCCCCCAATCGGTGGCGGCTTAGGTTTGGGAGTTTCAGAGAGAACCTCTTTGACAGACTCTTCTTCCAGTGGAGGGGGTGCTCTGTTTCCAATGTGATTGGATTTGGAATGGGAAAATGCAGATCCAGAATGGCGGGGCGGAGAGGATGAATTAGAAGTCCTGGAAGTACTGACACAGCAACCCATTTTGAAGAAGATGGGTTTGGAGGTTACAGAGATAGGGATTCAGGATGGGAGAAGACTCTGAATCATTGCAGGGTTTTGAGGAGGAAGAAGAAGGCTGGAAAGTAAAGGAGAACAAAAGAAGTAGAAAAGAGCAATTGGTTGGAAGAGACTGAAACTGCATTTAGTGCACCTCTGCCAAAAAGAGAGAGGAACACAGAGGGATCTCTTGCAATCCAATATTGCTTATTATTAATCAGGTTAAATTAATAAATATATATATATATATATATATTAAATTTTAAAAATAAAGCATTTGAAAAACATCAAATTTGAATTTTTATTTTCTAATTTTTTAAAATTAAGTTTGCAAATACTACTCCAATTTAAAATTTTATTTTTATTTATGGAATTTAAATAAAATTTTAAATATTTAGTAGGAAAAAAAACCTTTTTTTTTTTTTTTTTTTTTTTTTCAACATTTTCATGGATACTCTTGTCCATATAAGAAAATACTAATTTTGTTTAAATTGATTAAAAATAGGTTGATTTGTTTCCCTTTTTTTTCTGATTTGAAGGCCTAAAATGGAAGATTTTACTTCAAATTTCTCCAATAATTTAGTAAAAAAAAAAAAAAAATTAAAGGAAGGAAGAAAATATGTGGAATAATAATTAAGCATTTATTATTACATTCATAATGGAAGAAATTAGAAAGAAAACTCCATAAAGATGCTCCTACTCCTTGGTAATGGCCTACTGAGCGTTGGCATGTGCATGGGAAGAGGCACTTTGGGTCATCTCCATGTGCCTCATTATGCCTCCACCCCCCTTTTCCTTCTACCACGTTAAACATTATTCCTCCAACACAGTTCGATCATTTTATTCAATCTAATTGAGAAATATTTTCAAATTTTATTGAGTTACTGGGCTTTTAGCTCTGGAATCGTTGTTCCAGTCGTGTTATTGAAGGCTTCGAAAAGTTAGAATAGGGATGAGTCTGGACGCAAAGAGAAGTTTTTCTTTATAGATACAAGACATTCGTTGCACTAAACTCTTGTTAAGGGTTATATGGTGAATGTCGAGTCGATGTGGTCTTTCAAAATAAAGTGATAGATGGAACTCCGAAATCTTTACCAATGGCTTCCCTTCGAGTCGCTTTTTGAAATGGAAGACAAAAGAAAGAACATAAGGAGAGGCATTATTGAGGAATAGGAAGAAAATGAGTGTGAGTGAAGGAAGGCAAGTGTTTTGGGACAGAAATTCTTTGGATTTATGAGAGGCCATGTCACCCGATGGGATGGGATGTTGGCTGCCTTCCCGACATCAAATGTTTCATTACATATTTCCCTTTGTTCCAAGAGGACAAATGTTCCACTATACTAAAGTTAATGATTTTGACTTAGAAACGAGAGTATAATCTTTCATTTTAAAAAAAATTGTTAGTATATAAATAAGAACTATATCTCTAACTTGTATGAACACTTTTAGACCGAGTTCATAACATTCATGTTGAAGTAGTTATGTTGGATCTAAAATAGGTGTATTTGTGAAGAGAAGGACAACAAATAAAAATGTCATGTGGAGAGCCAACTTCAAATAATTACTTGGAATCATTTTTTCTCAAGCTCTTCATGATTACTTACCATCTACGACACCTTTCACGATCTGATTTCTAATCCTTAATTTGAGCTGGTACAATATGAATTACATGGTATTACTTTTGAAAAAAAAAAAAACTGACAATAAAATGTGGAAGGTATTATTAGAATAACACAACTCTCCATAATAGTATGATATCGTTCACTTTGAGCATAAGCTCTCATGGCTTTGCTTTGGAGATGCAACAGGTATTAATGATTTAATCCATAGCTCTATGGTAGATATCGTCAACCGCCTTATAACCTAAAATGAAATCGTTTTTGAAAAAATGTTGAATATTATAGAATATCCGATAAGTAATCTAAGTATTGAAGTCGAAAAATGCAAACACATGCAATTATGTTAAACGTCGTAACTTAACCTTGATCATATTACTATGAAAATATCGAGGTCATATAGTGAGACCATATCGCCATGAAACACATAGAGAGTCGTATATGATTAGTCCATCCAATTGAGCCCATACGAGGATTTGGCTGGCCCAATTCCTTAGGCCCAACGTTAATTTTGACACATTAATAAAATTATATATACTTTTTTTTAATTATTTTAATCTTTTTTAAATTACTTTTTAATTGCGTATTTAACGTTGTTATAATTTCTACAAAGTTTTTACCGTACAACACAAATCTATGTACTCTTATGATTGATAATTAATCCAAAATTATATCCTAAACTATATAATTAGTTTTATATTTTGATTAACATTTTTATTACTGTCTAAATAGAATTCATTTAAATTATTGAAAGCTGTTACATGGTTGTCGTGTGTCGTCATCATCCTTCACCATAAATTATTTATTTTTAGAAGCTGAAGAATTTTTGTTTTTTTATTTGTCAAAAAAAGAATAACTTAGTTGGTAATACTTTATTTATTAAAAAAATATATTATTGAGATTTATCAGATCAAAATTAAAAAAAAAAAAAAAGAAATGTCCACGTTGTAGCGCCTCCTCTCTCTCCGCGTTGAAACCTGAACATGCAGCACATATTGTAAATATATAATTAGGCAAATTAATTTATAAATTGACTGAATAATAGGCTCCCTTAGATATGTCTCTATCTTAATTAAACCCAATTTATAAGACTAATTCCGGGTATATTTAATTTGTTTGTTTACAAGATATCCATTTTACCGGTAGAGACCGATCTCAAATTGCAAGGAGATTCTCCGTTTATACATGGAGAATGGGAGAGGGAGTGGTAACCTTTTTTATCCATTACATACATAGGTGAAGGACGGGATTTTGACTCTGTTATGTTATAGATCTTTTTTTAATTGTTAAAAATCCCGTAATATTAAAATTTAAATTTTTATAAATTATGCGGTTAAAATATTACATATATTGATTTATTATGATTTTTTACTCGAAAACTTTAAAATAACTATATTTTTTTAAATAATAATAAATAAAAAAATTATTCATGGATAATTCGTCTTAAGAATTACGGATCTTCATAATGGTATAATATTGTCATGAGATAAGCTCTTGTAGCTTTGGTTTGGGCTTCCCCCTCACACCAATGGAGATAGTATTAATCACTTATAAACAGAATGAAGTACATGGTAGAGATAGAGACGGAGAAGGCTTTCTTGTCCCTATCCTGCTCCACCCCTTAAACATCTCTATACTTGCTTGATTATGCATTTCACTAACTGTCGGATTCGGAGAATTAGCACACAGGCCTTTTCAAACTGAAATGAACAGCCAACCATGTGATTTTGACATAAGTCTTTCTTGTGTATTTTTAAAGCCACAGAAACAGGTTTCCGGTATATCCAAATAATGTGCATTAAAATTTTAAAAAATAATTACCAGGAAATTAAATACGAGGAAATATATTAGATGTATGAGTCGTGAGAAGATATAGGGACCTAAATTTTTGGTTGACACGCCGCATTATTCATGACCAGAAACCCCAAATTGAGGAGGGGGTGGTTTCCGTTGAGGAATAAAAGAAGGGTATTATGGTCAACAAAAAAAAAAACAGCCGTTCAAAGTGACCCAAAAGCCAAAAAAAAACTTGTGGATAAATTGCTTTTTGGGGAGTGAAATTTCGTAATTACCCCCCGCATGCGATCAGATATAGATTAGGGTATGAACCTAACGAACATACATGAATTATTACATGATTACCTTTTTTTTTTCCGCTAAAACTAAAGATAAAAACGTGTAAAACCCCAGATTTGATCAAAGATGGATGCAGGAAGAGTGGAGATTCGAAGACGGATGCTCATAATGCTGGAGGAAAACTCGGACGGTCGATAGGGAATGATTACAGGCGTGTTTGAATGAGGAGCAACCGTGTTTAGCTCTGAGTACAAATGAAATTTCACTCACGAGTAAATATATATATATATATATATATATAGGTATAGTGTATATAGATATTAAAAATTTGATAGGTCAATTATATAGAAGTTTTTGGTTCTTCGGTCCCTTTTGAGAAATTATATGGTTCCCATCTCTAAAAGCAAGCTACCATTATTTCTCTTTCTTTTTATTTTCATTTTACCGTTTCAGCCCACAACTTTTCCTTCACTGTAATCCCAAATCTGAGCTGAATTGCAGTTCAAGTTTTTGATCTTTCACGGTGGCTTTTTCTTTCTTCCAGTGGCGACTTCTGTTTCGCGCTTGGGATTTCGTTTCTCCTCACAAGTCAATTTCGGTTCCAAGCGAATTTAATCTAGTCGCCCACCGCCCGGATTTCGATTTTCCGATCTTATTTCTACTTCCGAGCTGGGTTCGATTCTTAGTTCTTGTGGACAATGGCGAAGCGTGGATATAAACTACGTATCCTTTGTAATCTTTAGTATTACGATTTTCTTTCTTTCTTTATTTATGTGCTCTGACGTTCAGCTAAAATTAGCTTTTGTTTGATGATTTTTAATCATTTTAGTTTTTTTTCTCCCTCTCCGCGGAAAATTTGGGATCAGATTTCTTGCGAGCTCAGAAGCTCCTTCAATCGAAGCATTAACCTATTTTAGGACAGAATTGATAGCCTTAGGGATTTGGATGCTCATTTTGGATGTTGGGAAAATGTAAGAGGAGGGCTTGACTTATAATTTGCCATTTTCTTGTTTTGGGTGTGCATAAGATTTATGTTGTTTTTATTAATTTCGTGTGTCTAGAAGTAATTAATGCCTTTTCTTCAGGACGGTGTATTAATTTAAAATCTTCCTTTTATTTTCTTCATTTTCTGGGAGATTATTGGGCGCTTATGTTCTATGTATGATTTAAAGTTTAAGAAGATAACCTTTCTGCTAAGGAGTTCATTTCAACTTCTACTGATTACACGATGCAATGTCATGAGAGAAACGAAAACTTCAAGTATTTCCTTGACGTATTTGAAACTAGAGGAATTTGCAGCACACTCAGCAAATGTCAACTGTCTAAGAATTGGGAAAAAAGCTTGCCGACTGTTTATAACTGGTGGAGATGATTATAAAGTCAATCTTTGGGCGATTGGAAAATCTAATTCTTTGATGGTTGGTAGAATGCCTCCTCTTCTATCTCGTTGTACTCGATCGGATAGTTAGATACATATCATTACATGTCATAGATTCACAAGTTTCCTATGTTTTTGTATATATTCATGAACTTATTTGATGGCTGAATAAAAGAATTGTATAATTTGATGGGTGTCATTCTAATGTCCAATCTTCACAATTTCTTTTTCACCTTTGCCCTGTTGATGAAAATTTGCTTGTACATTACCCTTGAGATTTTTCTGACCGATATTCTTTCTGGACTATTTTTGGGCACAACATGATTTCTTTAGTGCTAAACTTGGAGTTTTATCTTGGTTTTGTGCAGAGTCTTTGTGGTCATACTAATCCAGTTGAATCAGTAGCTTTTGATTCAGCTGAAATTTTGGTGCTTGCCGGAGCTTCATCTGGTGCAATAAAGTTGTGGGATATTGAAGAGGCTAAAAGTTAGTTTTGCTCAACTAATTTCTCACTTTGACTGATATGTATACTTCTTATCTGATATTTATTGTTAGATAAGTTAGTTATCAATCGTATAGAACTACGTGTGAAAAGCATGCATACTTTGATAAACTCTAAGAGAAATAATGTGGTTTTGTCACGTAGTCGTGTTAATGAGACCTACTTAGTAAACATGGTTGTCATGATGGATTTTCGCTGTTCATTTTGTCATATGTTCAGATTTCTGCCTTCAATTGTACATAAAACCATAAAATTGCTTTCCTTTGTGGACAGCCTCTGATCTCTTAATACGTTCTTGAAGTGTAGTGGTTCGCACTCTTTCTGGTCACAGATCAAACTGCACGGCAGTTGAGTTTCATCCGTTTGGCGAGTTCTTTGCATCCGGTTCTAGAGACACTAATCTAAAAATATGGGATATCAGAAAGAAAGGTTGTATTCATACATACAAGGGGCACACTCAAGGCATCAGTACTATCAAGTTCACTCCAGATGGTCGCTGGGTAGTCTCTGGTGGATTTGATAGTGCTGTGAAGGTAACAATGAGTCACACTGTAGATGTTGTAACTTTCTATCATCATTATATAAAGGCCATAATTTAAAGTTTCTCTTGAATAGGTATGGGATCTAACGGCTGGAAAGCTGATGCATGATTTTAAGTTCCATGAAGGGCCTATTCGATCCATAGATTTTCATCCACTTGAGTTTCTTCTTGCGACAGGTGAGTGAAAGAAAAATTAAACAATTGATGCTTAAGTGGGAAGTTTCTTGAACACAGAGAGCAATTAGTTTTTCATGCTGCCTGTCAAAGTTGTTAAAGTGCATCTCTCCTGCTTGTCTCTCCCTCCCCCCACGCAGAAGCATCAAATTAAGAGAATGTGCAGATCTCAAATAACAATGCCTCTTGGTCCACTGTTTTCATTTATAAAATAGGATACTTGCATATTGCTTTTATGCATTTTAATATTACCTGCTCTCTCTCTCTCTCTCTCTCTCTCTCTCTCTCTCTCTCTCTCTCTCCGAGTAAAATGTGTCCCATATGATAAATATTTTCAGGGTCAGCGGACAAAACTGTAAAATTCTGGGATTTGGAAACTTTTGAATTGATTGGATCTACAAGACCTGAGGTATATCTATTCTACTAAAAAATACATGTTCCCTTAGTATTGTAATAGATGTTCATTTCCTGTGCTTCCTCTGGGTTTGGATATTCATGTTGGAAAGTGAAGTAGTTTTCAAATTTTCAATGATTTTTGTGCTGAATCTTTCTCAAATATTCTCTTTTAACGAAAGGTTTAATCATTTTCAATATGCTGCCTCCATAATTATGTCATTATCATATCTTTTATACAGGCTGCTGGAGTACGTGCAATCACCTTCCATCCAGATGGGAGGACCCTGTTTTCTGGTCTGGATGACAGTCTGAAGGTGAAGAGAGTTACTACTTCGTAACTATGTGTCCACGTCCAAAAACATCTATTGGCCCATTAATGTCATATCTCCATTCTTTGATATTGTAGGTATATTCATGGGAGCCTGTCATTTGTCATGATTCTGTTGACATGGGATGGTCAACACTAGGTGACATTTGCATTCATGATGGGAAACTGTTGAGTTGCTCATTTTATCGAAACTCTGTTGGGGTTTGGGTAGCTGATGTGGCGGTATGCCAATCTATATCTTTTCAGAAGCTTGTTCATGTTTTATTTTGTGTTACAATTACCCACATTATCTTTCAAGTAAATTAAAAAAGAAAGTTCTCCTTTTCTACTTCCAGCATATTGAGCCTTATGGAGCTAATCCAATATCTGGGCAAAAGGAGCCAAATGATCAGAAATCTAATTCTGCTTTCAAGAACAGTCTAGGTTCAAAAAGCATTGGAGCTGGTTTGATGACTTCCAATCTGCAATCTATGTCTCCTGATTATGAAACAAAGGAGATAAAGAACATTTACGTTGACAGTAAGTCCTTGTTTTCTGCTCTGCAAGGAGCGGTCGTGTTAACTTTTTTTATGATAGGTTCCGAACTGCTACCCTATTTTAAGTATTAGGCGTCCAAACATTATTTGCAGTAAATTTCTAACTGCAACCATGAGTTAGCAATAGGTTTCTTTGCTAGCAAACTGAGAAAATCATGACAATAGTAAGTTTTCTAAGGAAAAAATGCGTGGGAAACAATTCCATTTACCTCCTGTGTTTTCAAAGGAGATCAATGGTTCATTTTGTTCGATAGATATGTCTCTTTTTTTTATATATGCAACTCTTGGTATGACTTTCCTCAACAGTCTTTGAATTGACTCCCAGCTTCTTTAGTTTTCTATCATTTGTTGATACCCAGGAACTGAATTAACCTATGTTTTCTTAACTTCCATCCAACTGATGCGGACTTCTGATAGATCAGTCAGAGACTGCCATAAGGATTTTGAACAAGCATAAATTCATGATTTCATGTCACATATAGCTCATTTTTATGCATGTTTGTCTGCCTTCAAGCATTGTTTTAAATCTATTCTCTATTCTCTTTTTTATTTTTCTAAAGCAACTGGTGGAAAGCCTGTTGCACCACAGAAGGAAGAATCTTTAACCTCCCCAAAAGTTGTATTTGCATTGGATTCAAAGAAGATTAGCTATGATGCTAGCAAAGAGCAAAGTCCTGCATCAAGAGTAGAAATGAAATCTAATGAAGTATCAAGAGACAAACCCCCAGTTGTACCTTGTGCTAGTCCTGAGGTTAAAGACTCGCCGAGCTCTGTAAGAGAATCTATCACATTTTCCAAGACAAGGCGTGGAATGTTACTCAGGCCGGCTCATATAAGAAAGCCATCCAATAGTAAAATGGATTTTGAAAAACTATCAGTTGATTCAAGTAGAAAAGCTGATCTTGAGAGACTGCCAGTTGAAGATTCTGTAAGCATCTGTCATACCACCAGTGATTTGAATAAAGCTCCAGAACCAAACTTGAAAACAAGTGTTCTATCCGAAGAAACACATAAAGATTCTCATAGAACAAATTCTAATATCATTAGTATCGAGGAGAAGTTTGAAAAAATCCCCTCTCCATCCGCTGAGACAACTTCAGAACAAGAGAGCCGTAAGATGTTGTCCTTACCTTTTGGGGATGCAATATTATTATATATACATATTATATTAAAACTGTTTATATATTTTTGTCTTATGTTAATAGTATTTTCACCAAACTTGCAGGCAACAAATCAGTTGAAAGTAGCAAAGGGACAAATCCTGTTAAATTTGTAAATGGAGGTTTGCCATCGTTGTCCACTTAGTTATTTTCCACTGACAGGAAATGTCAAGTAAATGTGTGGGAGTTTTATGGGCTTATATCCTATTTTCGCAGTTGCAGTTGTTTCTGGAAGGACGCGCAGTCTCGTTGAGAGGTTTGAAAGGAGAGAACGAACTAATGATGTACAGGCAACAATTTCACCACCTTCTGTCCTTGAATCAGAGAAAACAAGAGAACAAACTAATAGCTTTGAAGCACAGGTGGTTACACCTCAGATCCTTGAAACTGAGAAGACGCATGAACAAACTAATGACTGTAGAGTACAGGAAGTGGCCGTATCTTCTCTTGTCTCTGAAACTGAGAAGACGCGTGAAGAAACAAATAACTATGAAGTACAGGCAGTGGCTATTCCTTCACACATCTCTGAAACTCAAAAGGCAAGAGAACAAAATAATGACTATGAAGTACGAGTAATGGTTCCTCCTCGTACCCCTGAAACTAGGAGGACGGCTCCGAACTATGAAGGAAAAACAAGAAATAACTATGAAGCAAAAGCAAGAAATAACTATGAAGCCAAAACAACTCCTATTCCTTCACGTGTCTCTAAAACAGATAAAACCGACAATTTTCAGGTATGATTACTATAAAACTTTAAGAAGCCACGTAATATGATGACATTAATTTATAGCACTTCTTATGGGCATCCTTTTGCAAGAGTTATATTGTCAAGCTGATCTTTTAATGAATCTCATCAGTCTTCTTAGAATTTAGGTTACATTTGAAGTTGTTTGGAACGCAATCCAATTGAGAAATTTGGGTGCTTTCTCTGGAAAATTGTTTCTAAGCTGTTGGCAGAGAATGGCTAATGTCAAAGAATGTTGACAAACGCAAGTCAGATGAAGACGTATTTAAGTTGTTAGGTTTGTTCAATCCAAATCATTGAGAGTTTTTTTTTTTNAACAGAAGGGAGAACCTCAAATTTCTGGAAGAGATTCTACCTCTGCAAATGATAGGGATGTCATTGAAGACTTGATGCAATCTCATGATGTATTCTTAAGTACCCTTCGATCCCGCTTAACAAAATTGCAGGTAATTTTCTTTCAGCATGCAGATAATACCATTTACATTTTTTGGAAGTTGCGTTCATACCAGTGAGTGTCCTGCACAGGTGATACGACACTTTTGGGAGCGGAATGACTTGAAAGGTGCCATTAATGCTATGACAAAACTTCCAGATCATTCTGTGCGTATCTTTTGTTGTTGCGTTTTTATTTCACATGCCTTCAATTTTGTAAGCTACTCGTATCTTTTCTGTTTCCAAATGTGTTATTCTAAGAACAAGTTCATGATGCAGGTGCATGCAGATGTGATCAGCGTTCTCATTGAGAAGATGGATGTCTTAACTCTAGATTTATTCTCTTGCCTACTTCCTGTACTCGTGGGTTTATTGGATAGCAAGATAGAAAGGTAATTGTCTCGGGTGTAAAGTAGTAAAAAGTTTCTTATCTTGAGGTTAGATATATTGACCAAACTGACAACCAGAACCTCTATATCAGAAGGGAATACCAATGACATGATGCACCTTGAAAATGCTGTTAATTCCAACAGTTAAAAATTATGTTCCTGCCTATGAAATTTTACTGAGATGTAAGAAGTTCTTATGGCTTACATTTTATGTGGTACGGTAGGCATGCCAGTTTGTCAATGGAGATTCTATTGAAGCTTGTAGCAGTTTTTGGTCATGTTATAAGCTCAGCAGTATCAGCACCTCCAGTAGTTGGTGTTGACCTTCATGCAGAGCAGAGGTGACTTTTCATCTTGTTTTCACTTCCTTTATAAATATATGTAAATGAGACTAAATTTGGTGTTATCCGCTTGTATTGCAACTCAAACACAGGGTACAATGCTGCAAGCAATGCTTCACCCACCTGCAAAAGATTCAAAAAATCCTTCCATCATTTGTAAGGTATAATCATTTTCTTCTGGAATCTGTCGGTCCACATCTCAACTCAAATCCTGTTCCCCGAATGGGACGTTATCGCTAAATTGCCTCATTTTTTCTGCATAATTTTGCTGCAGGAGAGGTGGTTCACTAGCCAGAAGTGCTCAGGAATTGAATTTAGTACTTCAACAATGTTAAGTTTCGTTCACTATGCCAAATGTCAAGCAAACCACAAATAAGTAGGTAGGCTGACACCCCTAATAGAAAGAATGTGGAGATGCAACACCTTTACAAGTTGAAGCTACAAGTCACGTCCCACAATTTTTCGTGGGTGCTTGCTTCCAGTTCCAGTTTCGTCAGTTGTAAAGTGACATGTCGAGATTTGTGGAGGACAACATCGAATCAGAAAGAATATTGACAGAAAACGTTCAACGACGAATGGGAAATCAAACGTTGGAAGCACTCCTCATTTTGATTCTTCATATTCCGGGTATTGTCTGTATCCTCTAATCAACAATTTGTAATTATGTGGCAATCCATATATGTAATGCGTGGAGACATTCAATGCAAATATATGAGTATAATGAAATCAGTTTGTTTCTATTTGATAGAACTTATGTTGCTGATATGCCTTTCTGTGTAAGTAAAAGTTTCCTTTACATGTTAACGTTATGCTTGTAGCATTACCAGTGGCACAAAGGCAATGATTCTTCACATTCTTGGGGGCATTTGGCTCGCAGATTTGAGAACTAGGTATGTGTAACTTGTATTTGAATTGTATAGGTAAAATGTGGGGTTTAAACTTGTAAAAGCTAATTAAAAACTAGTTATTTTGATGTAAACTAACAAATTGATTATTGTTATTATTATTGGAAATGTTTCTTTAAAGAGTTTGTTGACTTTTATTTAAAGAATAAATTATAATATTGTGTTAAGAAGAACAACTCTGTAGCATGATAGAAACTGCAATGGAAAAAAACGTCCTCCAAATGAGTAGTTTTTGGATTGATTAGCAAAATAGTATAGTTTTTGGTAGGTGTGAGCTTCTAAATAGTCATGTTGGACATACATCTTTAAGAGTTTGTGTTCATATTGTGGGTCTTGCAGCTATGGTATATGCATAGCTTAAAAGCATTGCTGGTTCTTAGTGCTTCTGAATATTTAGCACTTGATTGTATTGAGTTCTAAAATGCTTTGCATTTAATGGGTTGCATCGAATTAGTCTCATGAAATCTAGTTGTTTGTGTCACATTTTGAAGCTAATATTCTAGTTAGTTCTTAGATGAATATTTGAACTCTTCTCCTATATCTGATATAGAAACAACTCAGGTGTTGCGTCAACTCTGCTTAGCTCTTCTTTTATAGTAACCAAAAAAGTAAGAGTTGAGCTACACGAGACAGAGTTAGATGGTAGAGATTAGAGAAACCCTTTGCGAAATGTTGCGAGGGAATCTCACGTTTATTAGTTAAGGGAATGATCGTGGATTTAGAAGTAAGGAATATCAGAGCTTGTAATTAAAGTGAACAATATCATACTATCGTAGAGATTTGTGATTCATAACAAAGGTTACTTTAGGTTTGTTTTTGTGGTAACCAATAACTAAGAGATTGGATAAGACATAACTAAGTAGGTAGAGAATATGGTATATGAAGACAAAGAAAGACACATATGACACTATCTTGGATTTTGATAAATGATATTAATTTAATTTAACGACGTCTCTATTCAATTTAGAAATGAATCAATAAATATTCTTATTTCACCTTAATTGAAGTTTTAAGTATAAATATTATTTTTGTGCGTGCAGAAATATACAAGCCTTTTGTAAACCCGCAACCCCTCGAGGTTATTCTGTAGTTGGGAGAGGAAGTAGAAAAAGGAATAGAGATAATTTTATTCTTCGATTAATACTCTATCTAAGAGTTATCAGTATTTATCAAATTTATTCCTATCTAACGGAACATTATTGGATCAAATGACATGGGCCTATGTATCTATATAAATCCTGATCATGGATTAACTAAAATGTAAATGTGCAAAGGCTCTATTTGCCTCTGACATTTGACGAGTTTCTTACTTTTTACGCATGCATCGCCACTCCAGTATCCACTAATTCGGAACTTAATTTGAAAGACATATTTTGACTTGGACGTTTTCGGGATGTCCCTAATAACGAACGAATGCAAGTGCTTGTGTGGATCCTATTTCAATGGTAACTTATGAGTTATCTGCCAATTATCACGAGGATGCCTTACTATTATATAAAAAGATGGACAATCAAAGCTATTTCTCTGTTCAATAGAATCCATAGATATGTATAGGATCCTCCATCCATATCTCAATTCCATTCATTTAATATCCCTGCGGGTGTGTATAGGGTCCTCCATCCATATCCCAATTCTATTCATTTAATATCATGTGGTGTCATTGAGATAAGAGATGTCTTTCCTAGCCTATATGTTTCTATTTCTATATATGGAAAGTTAAAAAATTATCATATATATAATAATCTAGAAATTGCAATAGAAAAGAAAAAGGGAGGCCTGTGATGATTTTAAAATCTTTTATACTAAGTAATCTAGTATCCTTATGCACGAAGATAATCAATTCGGTCATTGTGGTCGGACTCTATTATGGATTTCTGACCACATTCTCTATAGGGCTCTCTTATCTCTTCCTTCTCCGAGCTCAGATTATGGAAGAAGGAACCGAGAAGAAAGTATCATCAAGCTTATTCCTACTCCTAAATGGAATGTAAGGACGTAGGGATAACATAATATCTACTTAAATACGCTCGGATGACCCCTTCTCATAATTAGAATGTAGCCCTATTTCGGTCGGGCCCGATATAGAATGAACTTATAATCGAATCGACTCGATCATCAGATTATAGAATATAAGTGCTCATTCAAGACTTACTCGAACTATTACTCAACCGAAAAGAAATTTTGTTTGACTTACTCGAACTATTACTCAAGAAATTTTACTCGAACTATTATTTGAAAAAATTTGTCTGAATACAAGAAGTTTGTTATCAAGATTCAGCAAAATAGTCTCCAAATCCAAATATTTAAACATCAATGAACTCATAAAATAAGATGAGTCTTTTTCAAATTTATCAATGAATTCAAAAAAAATTTTAGAAAAAATAAAAACAATATCCTAAAATTTATAATATCCTAAAATTTCTTAGAATAATTATCCCAAAATTTCTTAAATAATATAAAGTCTAATTTCCTTATTTTTCTCAATTTTCACAACCATACCCATTCCACCCATCCAAAACCGCTAATTCATACACCGGAATACCACTTTCCTCATTCTATACTTCTCCTAATTCCTTTCCTTTGCTTCCGCAGTCAAGTTAGGGTTGTGGAAGGGTTCGTTGGTTAATACGTTCAAATTTGTCGGAGATGGGAGCGGAGGCGATAGAAAAGAGGTGGGATACGTGGGAAGAGCTTCTAGTAGGTGCTGTATTCCGGCACAGTACTGGCGATTGGAACCTAGTCGCGGCGGAGCTCCGGACGAGGATTGTTCCTCCGTAAGCCTGCACGCGCCATCTAATTTTTAAGTTTAAAAAAAAAATCAAATTAAAAATATCAATTTATACTCGAGTCTAAATATTTAAATTAAATAAATTAAATTTATATTTGGTAAAAGTTTTATTATGAAAAAATATATTAGATAACTCTAAATTGATTTACTTACCATTTTTTTTAAAAAAAATAGATATAATTATTAGTGTAATTTTTTTTTAAATCTTATTTATTTTCCTAATACTCGATAAAACTTACCATTTTTTTTAAATAGATATAATTATTAGTGTCGTTTTGCATTCAAATTAAAAAAAAAAGATAACTCTAAATTTATTTTTCATTATAAAAAAAAAAACAAAGTTAATTATTAGTGTAATTGTTTTGCATTCAAATTTAAAATATACTTTTTTTAAAAAAAACATAATTGGCATCTTATTTATTTTCCAATACTCGATAAAACTTACCATTTAAAAAAAATTAGATAACCCTAAATTGATTTTTCAATATTAAAAAAAACCAAAGTTAATTATGAGTGTAATTACCAAATTTAAAATATAATTTATTAATCCAAGGAGTCGTTATAATTATTAGTGTAATTTCAATTAAAAAAAAACAATATAATTTATTAATTCAAGGAGTGTTATAATTATTAGTGTAATTGTTTTGCATTCAAATTTAATTTAAAATCACTTCCACGGTCCCTATGAACAGGGAACTACTGTGATGGTTACGAATCACAACTCTCTACAATGGTGTCTACTTTGAGCATAAGCTCTCATGGTTTTGCTTTGGGCTTCCCAAAAGGCTTCGTACCAAAAGAGATAATATTCCTTACTTATAAACCCAGATCTTCCACTAAATTAATCAACGTGGGACTCACTTTCAATAATTCTCAAGAGTGATGCCTTTTCTATGACTATACTCGTAAAAAAGAAAGAAAAGCTATGATACAGAGAATCAAATCTTGTAACCAATCATATTCTACTTAGCATAGAAGAACGAGCACTATATATTTCCACTCAAAATCATTTACTCACAAATATACGAAAAATTTCAAATTTGATTTCCATTTTTTTTTTTGGTATATCAAAATTTATTATTATTTAATTATTTCTATAGATAACAAAAATTGTGTAAATGTATTTTCAAAATCAATAAAAGAAATGAGATTACACGTTAAATATTTTCTTCTTTTGAAAAAAAAAAAATCAGCCAACGTCATCTGGTGTGATCACGTGCATAATAACAAGATACCAATTAAAAATGTACGGCTACGATTTCCGCACAGTGTCCAGGTCCATGATTCGCATACGTGGCAGAATTGTTGCCTAATCACGTAACCCACCCACGTGGCTGGTAGACGAGGTTACACGATATTATTAATATTATCTCAATTAAATAAATTTAATAATAACATTTTAAAAATTTTTGGTAAGTGGGCTTTTGCGTTATTATAATTATTATTTATTAATTTTGAAGGCACATGAAAGTCATCATGACGGCGGTGCTGTAAAGGGTCGGTTTTAGTGTATTTACAAATAAGTTAATTAATTATAATAATTATCACCGACAGTATCTTTGTTAAATTAATAATTAATCGTGTAATTAATTCCATACTTTGTGGTTTATTTTCTAATCATGTTGGATTTAGTCGTGGAATATTATATTTATATACGATGGTCCGATGGGCTCTGATGTCACGATAATAATAATAATAAAATTAAAATATAATATTTAAATAATTATAATAATATTGCTTTTGACGGTACTTCCGGAAGTCGAGGATTCGGTGTCCAGCTGTCATTTCTTGGTTGGCTGATAAAGTTTTTCTACTTTTTCTTTATTCCATGGGATAAATTATTTTTGGTATATTCTGTTTATTTCAAGACAATTTTCTCTCTTACGCAAAGTGTTTTTATGATTTATTATTTTCTTTTCTTTTTATATTTATTTGAAATGGTTTTTTTTAATGGGTAAAAATTACCACACTTATTTGATTTCATGGTCTAATTTATTTATTTTAATTTATATTATAATTAATGTTGGTTGAATTTGATATTGAATTTAAAACAAAATAAGTAATTTGAGAATTTGATTAAATGAATATATAAAATGCAAAGGTATAGACGAAAATAAAAGGTTTCTGATTAAACAAAATATTTTAATAAATAGAAAGATTAAAATATGGAAAAAGTTTTGTCTAATTCTTATATTAGATATAATGATCCATTTTTAGAAGAGTTTTGATTTTTGAAACGAGCTTACGTTTGATTATAAATGTTAAATGCTTTTAATAAATATTAGAATATGGAAGCAGTGAAGTAGATGGTGTATTAATGAAATTAGATCAACTAATTTAATTAAAATTTTGAAGTAATCAAAATAGAGAAAACAATATAATAAACTAAGATTGAGGTTTAATTAAAGCATAATTGAGAGAAGAAAGTGTGGGAATATGAAGAAAAAGACGCAAAATTCAACAAGTTGGTAAAGGGAAATATTTAAAATTAAAAAAAAAAAAAAAACAAATATGATAAGGAATAATATAATGAAAGTGAGATTGAGAGTGGAGGGAAAAGTGGGTGACAATTAATTGATGGGTAGGTAAACTTTAGATTAAATTACCATAAATATTTATAAAAAAAACCAAAATTAAAATTTTGAATGGGATTTTAAATGGAAACTAGTGTGAAGATGATATGATCCAGCAATAATCGATGTGAATCCTTTGAAATCTAGATTGGATATCTAAGAGTGAAGATTATCCAAATTCATGTTTTGCATTTACTTGGATGGTCTGGGTTTGATTCAGAAGTGGTATGGATTGGAATGAAAGGGGTAATATTGAAAGCAAATATAGATGGGTGGTAAATTTGGTTACCAAATTGGGTTTTTGAAATGGGATGAGATAAAGAAGAGGGGAAAGTGGTGGCGATGGTGAGGTTGCACAGGCAGTGTATGTGATGTGTTGTGGTGTGGAATGACATGCAGAGAAGAGTTAAAGGTGCAAAATGGGAAAGTGTCTTCTTCCCTTGAAACGTGCCGCATCCTACTATTTCGTTCTTCTTCTCTCCACATTTCTTTTTTTCGTCTTTTCTCTCTCTCTCTCTCTCTTGCTCTGTTGCCCTGTCGTTTTTATTTGTTGCTCATCCCATCACTTTCTCTCCTCCCCCTTTTCATGTTTTCTGTGATTCATCACTGTTTTTGATCCATTGGGGGAGGGGACCCTTTGTTGGGTCTAGCCAAGGATTTCTGCTCTTTATATTTGACGCTTCAACTGGAGTTCTACAGCTCTCTGTGACTGCCGAATCTCGGAGGTGAGTTTTTAACCTCTTGGGTATTTTGTATGTGAATCCACTCTGGAAAGATCTGGACCCGGCGGGCATTTTTTGGATTAGGGGTCCCCTTGCATTGTGCGCTCTTTTCTGATTCCATTCTGAATGGAGCACTACTTAAGGATCCAAAGTTTAGGTCTCTAATGGGGACTTCAAGCTTAATCTTTACGTTTTCTTGAGTTTGCTTCCTCTTTCATTTTTTTTCCCCCCTCAATAACGTTAGAATCGGATCTTGTGGAAATTATCGAATGATTTTGTTCATATCTTTAAGCTGAAGTGTTACTTCGCTCCTCCAAAATGAGTCTGGAAATACGGTAGAGCTATTTTCTTCTCTGTGTTCTTCTTCTAGATTTTCTTTTTCCTATGTTTTCTGAATCTCTGACTAGCTTCTCGTCATCTATCTGGGATAGTTGACAATTCGTGGAAAATGGGAGAAATCGCAAGATTCATACGAGTCTGCTACTGTTCCCCTTTCTTAATCCTTATAGATTAGCATCTTAAATGAACTGTGTGTATTATCATAAGATGTAGAATTTTCGTTCTCTGATGCTGCTTATGATTTCGTATGGGAATATATTGCTGGGATCCCCAATGTTTTTTGCTTGCTCGTTTCTATACTCGGACTGTCACTGAATGCATATGAAGTGGATAAGGGAGGTGCAAGCTTCTCATGCTTTGTTTCAATGAAAGTTTATCCAGAATTCTTTTTTCCATATATCTTACTTATGAAATGTTTTGCCACTTGAACTGTAAAACTCATCAAATTTTACTCTTCTCGCTGAACCAACAGAGGGAGACAAAGGGGAGAGGAAGATAAAAGATAATAAAAGTGATATTTCTGCTAAGCAAATGTCATTGAAGAAGAAATTCAGAACCTTATGTGTATTGGGATTATTTTTGCTTGGAGTACTGATGATGGGGTTTTATATTCTTTATGTGTAGTTACAGGGGCCTGTATGTAATCAAGATAGGAGGTTTTGCTGCCTATGAAGCCATCAAAATCATGGGGCATGCTGATCAGAAAAAAGAGTCTATTTTCTGATGGGGTAGGTTTACTGGAATTATGATTTGAACTTTTCAAATAAGATGTGCCCTTTTGCCTATGCAGTGTTTGATTTTCTTGAAGTTTCTTACGCATACGATGGTTGTGCAGGGAAAATGCCACTTCAGAATGAAGCAGCTACAATTTATGGCTGTTATTTGTATTGTAATGCTGTTCATTGTGTACAGAACTACAAATTACCAATATCAACAGACAAAGGTAAGTTTGTTTGGGACATCGGAAATCTGATATTTCTTTAGATATTTTAGTAATATATCCCAGGTGCTTTCTAATATCTTCAACTTCAAGTAAAGATAACACCCCCTTCGGGGCTCAGCCTCCTCGCTGACACATCGCCCGTTGTCTAACTCTGATACCAATTGTAATGGCTCAAGCCAACCGCTAGCAGATATTGTCCTCGCTCTTCCTTTCTGACTTCCCCTCAAGGTTTTTAAAACATGTCTATTAGGGAGAGATTTTCACACCTTATAAAGAATGTTTCGTTCTTCTTTCCAACCGATGTGGGATCTCACAATATTTTTATACACTTCATCCCCTGCTAAAATTTCACCTTTAAGGTTCTCATCGGTAGGGAATAGATCATACATGTGCACAAATCCAGTTTCGTCTTTTAGCTGAAGCTGTAATTTATGTTTTTTTTTTTTTTTTACCTACAGATTGAAACAACCTTGCAACCCTTTGACAACACAAGAGTAAGTTTTTTGTCATTCCTGCTCATGTTTGACCATATTGGTTCCCTCCCTGCCTTCTGTTCCTGGGTTGAAACTACAATTCTCGTGATGATCTAAAATATTTAAATTTTATTCAGTAGTCAATATACTCTGTTGATTCCTCTACTTGCTTGAATAAGGAGCCTTGTAAATGAATGATCACCATCTAAACAAATTCTTTTAAATTTCCCATTAGCTCCTCGGAGAGGAGTATCAAAACTTGGATGGCTTGCCACATGGCATAGTAGAAGCTAGATCCGATTTGGAGTTGAGACCTCTCTGGGAAACTAGCAATTCAAGGTTACAGGTCGGTTTCTATCGCTATTTTGTTTCTTAAGGCTTATACTTGGATGTGTGCTTGTAGTTATCAGTTGATGCTTACCTTGATACTGCTAGGACTTCATTAAGGCCTTTTTTAGCGTTGCTAAAAGATTTAATAATTACTTCTGTTGACATGCTTGGGGTATAAATTTCAGGCTGAGGATTACAGCAACCGCAATTTACTTGCAATTCCAGTTGGCATCAAACAAAAGGACAACGTTGATTCTATTGTGCAAAAAGTATGATCTTCTTATCATTTAACATTAACCATATTTATTGGGATTACTCTATATCTAAGTTCATACATTTCAGTTTCTTCCAGAGAATTTCACAATTATTCTCTTCCATTATGACGGCAATGTGGATGGATGGTGGGATCTTGATTGGAGTAATGACGCGATACATATAGCTGCGCGAAACCAAACCAAGTGGTATGTTTGTCTATCTGCATTTTCCCCTTCTATTTTTTTTCCCACTCTCTTGCTAAGGGTTCTCCAATCATAGATGGACTTAGAATGGCTGCTGTTTGGTTTAAATGGTTTCTTGTCTTTTGTCATTCTCTTCAGGTGGTATGCAAAACGATTTTTGCAACCGGCAGTTGTGTACATTTATGATTACATATTTCTTTGGGATGAAGATTTGGGGGTCGAACATTTTAGCCCGAGAAGGTACAAAAATAAGCTCCGTTCATCTTTTAAAGAAGTCATCAATACTCTCCTTGTTATTTGAATTCGTTCTCTGGGTTGTAGTCGCTGAAGCGTTAATGTCACGTTCCAAGTTTACATGGATTAAAAAACAAAAATGAAGAGTTAGAGTTGGGTCAATATTAATGTTCTATTCTTATTTCCAAGCTTGACCTATAACAGCTCAAGCCCATCGTTAGTAGATATTGTCTTTTTTGGGTTTTCCCTTTCGAACTTCCCTTCAAAGTTTTTAAAACGTGTCAGCTAGGGAGAGGTTCCACACCCTTATGAAGAATGCTTTGTTCCCCTCTCCAACCAATATGGAATCTCACAATCCACCCCCTTCAAGGCCAGCGTCCTCGCTGGGACTCGTTCCCCTCTCTAATCAATGTGGGATCTCACAATCCACCCCTTCGGGGCCCAACGTGCTCGTTGACACACCATCCGGTGTCTGGTTCTGATACCATTTGTAACAGCCCAAGCCCACCGCTAGCATATATTGTCCTCTTTGGGTTTTTCCTTTCGGGCTTCCCTTCAAGGTTTCTACTAGGGAGAGATTTCTACACCCTTATAAAGAATGCTTCGTTCTCCTCTCCAACTAATATGAGATCTCACATGACCTTTCTCAAGGCATACAACAATGTCTGTCTATTACTTATTAGCATTCTTACTTTTAGGAATCTCCCCGGAACTACCTCTCCAACTAATATGAGATCTCACATGACCTTTCTCAAGGCATATAACAATGTCTATCTATTACTTATTAGCATTCTTACTTTTTAGGAATCTCCCCGGAACTAACGTTGAAAAGAATTTAACTTCCGAGGCATTCAAGAGGCCTGGTCTCTTCTCATTCTACTTGGCACTTTCCTAGCTTTCCCCAATGTAGTGCTGTTCCTTTACCTACCGAGTACACACAACTATTTACAACCGCATAACCTTGCTTGATGCTTCTTATATATATATATAAAATAATAATAATAATAATAATAATAATAAATAAAAAAAAGACATAACCTTACTAGACATTGCTATTTGTCTCAGTCTCTCACATTAGGAAGAAATATCTCATTTTTCATCTAAAAACTTTATAAATTTCAGATACCTGGAAATCGCAAAGTCTGAAGGACTGGAAATATCTCAGCCTGCATTGGATCCAAATTCGACTGATATACACCATAGAATTACCATTCGTGCACGAACAAAGAAGATACACAGGTAAAACAGATATTTTAGCTGTACTTCATGAAACACTACTTAATCCACGTCAATTGTTCATCTAACATTTAGTAGTCCATGCAGAAGGGTTTATGATCTCAGAGGTAGTACGAAATGTACAGATAAAAGTGAGGGGCCACCTTGCACTGGGTAAGTGATTGTGTGGATGCACTTAATCTTCTCACAAATGCTATTTGTTTCATCTATTATGATATAACATATTACATTCCTTTTTTACTGTATTTAAACAAATATTCTGGTGCATTAAGCAAAAACAATCCAAGTTTGTGATGTTAATCAAATTAAAACAAGAAATTTATCAAATACAATGACAGGCATGAGTTTTGTCTCTGTTCGCTATCCGTATGGGCAAATGAACTAACTTCTAAAATATTACTATTCTAGATTTGTAGAAGGTATGGCCCCTGTATTCTCGAGATCAGCCTGGTATTGTGCTTGGCATCTTATACAGGTAGTTCTCCTAATCTAATTCACCATTTGAGAGCTACACCTTCTCTCTCTTCCTTCCACACACACCCTCATTTCATTTTAACACGTTATTTCTTTCGTCCAGAATGATCTTGTTCATGGATGGGGAATGGATATGAAACTTGGCTATTGTGCACAGGTAAGGCTTCCATATATTCATCATTTCTTATGTAATAGCTAACCTCACAACCCGATACAAACCTTTATCAGCTCATTGTTTCCAACTGGCATCGGAATGTTCTATCCTAGTTTCAAAATTACATGTGCTGATGGTAACTTGGATATCAGAATTGAAAATTTATAAGCAAAGGAAAGAACCAAACTCTGCCCTTTACTGATAATGAAGGCCCTTACTGGAAGACTATACAAGCTTTTCCTGTTGTTTCACTGAGAAGGCTGACACTGCTTAAAATGAACAACTAGGGGACTTAAGAAACTGCCATCTCCTTTATCATTTCATCTTTCATTTTGAAATGTGCTTAAGTAACTTGTTCTGCAGGGTGATCGCACCAAGAAGGTGGGAGTAATTGATAGTCAGTATATTGTTCACAAAGGCATACAGACTTTGGGTGGAGGTGGAAGCAAGGTAATTTGCATTGCTCACTTTAATTTCCGTTGTATGATTTGTGTAGTCTGTGTCACATCATTGGTGTTCTCGATGTGCTTAATTTCACTCTTCCGCCATTAAATTTTCCTCTTCATTTTACAGTCTAGGCCTTCTTTGAAAGCTGCAGAGTTTGCAAAGGTAACCATTGAAAATTTCTTTATGTCCGTGATGCTTGTCTATTGAAATCTTATTTAAATCTCGTACTTTTTTTTTTTTTTTGTTTGACTCAGAAACCTAGCCTGCCACCAGCTGATGTTCGAACAGAGGTTAGACTTTTCGCCCGTCACTTATCAGAACCAAGATTACCTTCTCATTTCCAGTTCCAATACATACACAATCACTTTTTTATCACATATAATAGCTTATTTCGCAATGGGGTTGGTTGCATTGTGTGCTGACCATATTGATCTTTATTTGTTCGAACTTGAACTCATTTAGTGTTGATGCTTGATATGAACTTGAGCAGATAAGGAGGCAATCGACATGGGAACTTCAAATCTTCAAAAATCGATGGAACAAAGCGGTAGCAGAGGACAAGAGTTGGGTCGATCCATTTAAAAAAAAAATCATTGAAAAATTGACCAAAGATGAAGAAGGAACATGAAAATGCGGCCGGCATTGGTATTCAACAAGCAAGGATCCTATCTGAGCTTGATCTGGATCAGGGTTGTACTTCCTTTCAACACATGTTATCATTGTCATACTGCAATTGTTGTGGTAGTCCATCCTATTTTTTTCATTATTGAGCGTTCAGTTTTGCCCCCACAGATGGGTTTCCTTTTGTATGTAAACTGTGTAGCTTCCCCCCCCAGAGCAGAAGGAAGAAAGTGAGTGAGGAGAAGAAAATAAGGAAAAGAAAGATCAATATGTAACTACTGGTATAGTTGTAGTACTGATCATACCTTATGTACTTGGAAGAGAATATCACTAAATCCTTGGGAAACTGTAAGCGAATCCGTCCAACTGGTCTGTTTTTTATATGATATATACACAATCAAATGGCTTTGTTCTTATGAGTATTATTTTTCATATCAATATTGACTGAGTTTGCTGTTTGAGGTTATTGTTTGAAACTAACACTTGAGCAGGAAGAGGCTGCAAAAGAGAGTATAAGGCTTCCTCCAGACTAAAGATTTAAGCAGGGTTTTTACAAGAAATACAAGCTTGTACTGAATAATAAGAAAGTTTCTGTGGAACTCACATGTACCAAAAGTTGCAGTTGAAACCAAACTTTGCTTCTTCTTCTTCTTCTTCCCCCTGTTACCATACAAGAAGCCATAATATCATAGGCAAGAGGAGTTCCAGCTTGCGTCGACTGCTCTGATTATTTTGTCATGAAGGTTGGCTCCAGCGCAAGCGATGACTCCTCGGTCGAGGCCTTCCAAATACATACCTTTTGAGAAGTTGAGTGGACGGCCTCTTGCATCTGTGACTACACCACCAGCTTCTTGTATGATAACCACACCGGCTGCATGATCCCATATCTTCTCCTTGTAACCAGCCCTTGCAAACTTCATGAAGATTTCAGCATCACCACGGGCTATGGCTGCATATTTCACCATGCTGTACACTCTCAATGGTTGGTTCCTACACTCAAAACACGACATGTTATCGTTTTCTTTTAGCTTAACTCAGACCCCTTGAAATGCCTAAACAGAATAGAAAATCATATGTACCTAAGTCCAACGCTATGAGCAAGCCCTGCAGTAAATGAATGGCTTGAATTTGCTTTCTCAACTGGTTCACAGAATGTAGCCAATGCTGGATCATCAATGGAGGATACTTGAATTGGTATAGCAGAGTTAGGCCATACCAATTTCTTAGTTTCATGAACCAGTGGTTGCATCCAAGCCTCACCGCTACCTTTCTGGGCATAAATCACACAACCTTTGTCCCAAGAATCTGATGTTGCAGCTGATAATTTGGTTATGATTCTATGGTAGCGAGGATGGTAACATAGCCATTCCTTTCTCATTGGGTAATTAGGACACCCCAGAACCCCCAGCACCACTTCTCCATCTTCTATCAATGCTAGAGCTATAGCATATTGATCCCCACGTATAAACCCCAAGGTGCCATCCACAGGGTCAAGTGTCCAAAATTTTCCAGTTGAACCGCCGGAAGAGTTGCATCGGCTGATGGCTTCGAGCACCTCGGAAGAACAGAGGGTTCCTTCTGGATTTTCCAATCCAAAACGATGTGCCTCACAAAGACACTCATTTACAGTTTCCACAACAGCTTTCAACAATCGGTCTGCCCCAGGCTTGGAAAGAGTCTGAACATCCTCCTCAGCAACAATTGATACATTTTTACTTCCAAAAGATTTTGACAGAATCCAGCTGATAATTGCCTGAACGCTCCAATCTGTTCGAGAAAAAATTCCAATACTAGAACGCTATATATGTCTACCAACAAAAAGGATGAACGCAACGCAATAGACAATCGAAACCCATTTCTTAAATGGATGAGTAAAGCACAAAGAAGAGAAAACAATGAAATTACCAGCTACAGTAACAGGGGAATTGTCATCCTTGGCTTGAATTTGGGCATTGTTCTTAAGCAAGTTGCTCTGAACTCTTTGACAAAGAAAGCAAGCCATCTGAACAGCTCCGACGGCGACTTTAAGTTCTTGAGAAAGTGATTCCGACCCAGAAACCAAAGGACCGACCCTTTTCTGGTCTTCCATTATGGACGAAGATGAAGAAACAGACGAATAGGTTCGATTAGGGGAAGAAGTATGGATGTGGGTGGAAGGGAAGAAGAAGGAACATTTAAAACCTGCATAGTTGGGTAAGGAAGTACTGCTCCTTCCGCTCAAACCGAACCCATGTGGAAGTTTAGCAGCCAAATTTGCAGTATATAAGGGCATAATAGCAGTGGATTGTAGAGATTGGTGACGTTTCAAGTTGGAAGGGGGAGGAATTGAAAAAAGAGGGGAAAACGCAAAGGAAAAGGACGGATTGAAGGAGACGGTAAGATGAGTTTAATGGGTTAGGTACTTATAGTTTCATACTTCACCTCTTTAATGGCTAATATTGCAGAGCTTTATTGGAAGAACAGAGAAATTTCCGACGAATTAGTGTGATCCGTTGCCATGAACGCTCAATTGGAAACACACAACCCACCTTCAACATGCAACTCTTACATCATGCTTACCCTAATAATTTTTTCTTTTTTCTTAATTGAATTGAAGCGAAAAAAACAAATTTTGCAACAGAATTTCCATATGAATTATGGATTAAGAATTGTTTCACACCCGATTCTACCTCGGTCGAAGAAAGAAATGAAACATTCATTAGAGACGTTCCCACAATTCACTCGTTAGTGCCCTAGTTGGTAGATATAGTCTACTAAAAAGAGTTTTTCACATTCTTGTAATAAACGTTTAATTCTTCTCTTTCACTCATGTGAGATTTTCGTCCTTCTCCAATTCATGTAGGATCTTACACGAAACCTCTATTTTTTTTTTTTTAATATTTGCTAGTGTTAGTTTAGTCTCTTTACTGTCTAATTATTATGGCGTTGAGTTCAAAATTAGGTCCAAAAACAACCCCAAAGATACATCTATATCCNTTTATGTTACCCACCAAATTTGTTGTAACGTGTTTATACTACAAACCAAAATCGAGAGTGCTCGTCATATATCGAAGAATTTTTTCACGGTAATTAAATGAGCTTCACATGACTTGTTTATAATCTGAGCAACAACACCAATAGAACAAGAGATGTAATTAAACTACCAACAAGTAGTCGAAAAAGATCGATTTTGACGTATATGATCAATAATCAAAAGAACCAATAAACTCGTTGAATGAATATACATGTCATAATGTGAACCCACGAAATTTAAGATATTAATCAATCTTATCATCATACAATGTCTTCTCAAAACATCACACATAAATTGAAATTCGTAAAAACAAAACTATAAAGTTGTTCAATAAAAATATCACGATTCAACCCTCCATAAAGATATTCATTAAATAATAGTGGAGATAGAAAAAATAAAAAAAAAATTAAGTGTGTATAATAAAGATTATACAGCATAAATTCGCGGTTCTAATAAAAACAAAATAAAGAATAAATACTGATTTCTTTTTTTGGAAAGAGATATAAGAAATAGAAAATAATATAAAAAGGGGTGCAACACNCTTGAATATAATAAGTGGATGGAAATGCCCATCACTCAATCTTTTCGAAATATCTTTTATAAAATTCCTTCCTTAAATAAAAAAATAACTCGATGAAATATCTTTGAATACTCAACTAATATAAATTAAAATGATTGGATTAATATATTTATGAGTTATTTTTTATTATTATAAATGAATTATAAGGTACTTAATAGAATTAATTAATAAAAAGATGAGTCATGATGAGCTCAAAATGGTATGCTTTTAACCCTTTTTAGCTTATGTTATGATTACATCGGAACAACCTCACTCCCTTCTTTTCATGGTGTTATATTTATCCTAAAGTTCATTACGTATTTTTATAAAGGAATATACAGATTGAAACAACAAAGAACTCGAGAGATCCCAGCGATACATCATAATTTACACTAACTCCAGTAACAATTAGATCGAAGTAATCGACAAAGTTCTCCCCGAAACAACCTTACTTTCACTTTCTTTATTGAAATTAAATAAATAAAGGCTTCCAGTACTCGAAAGAATATTTATATAATTTTTTAAATTAAGTGGATATAGTAATGATTTGACTAAACTATATATTATGTACATTAAACTATTTAAACTAAAGTTATGAAAATTATGAATAAATCGCTATGGTCAAACTATGTGAACTATTACAATTATTGGCTAATATTAAAATGCGTTGTCAAAATAATCAAATTGAGGAGCCGAATCCTCCTTTAGGGTTTTCAGAAAAAACCCGGTTCAAAAGCATGGCCAACCGGACCCCACCTTTAGCCAATCGTTCCATTACAATTGGCAACCTTGAATCGAAGTAATCCTCTGCCGACATAAAACGACATTAATTAGGGTTTTCATTTTTTTTTTAATAAAAAACTAATTTTTGTTTAAAAGTTTCTTAAACTTGATTAATGATATTATTTACTTGTTAATTACATACCTGACAAAGTCATGCCAGCTTCAACTCCTTCGTATGCCCACGAGCAGGCTAATTTTATACTCTCCTCAGCCCAACTAATTTCACACACAAAAATTAATAATAATAAGCATCATTAAAATAAGTAAATAAATAAAAAAACATACTTGTTTATGCATGAATTAACATTAACACAACGCTCCCATGTCGGAACATCATCGCTCCAAATTCCCTGTCAAAATTGAAACTTTATATTAAATAAGTAATAATAATAATAACTTATAAACTTATTTTAGGGTAATTAATGGAAAATAATTGTATTAATTACATGGGTTAAATTCCTCTGTAGGTCTTCTAGGAGGAGGCCTGTGTCCTTGTCGTAGTAATCTGCCAGGGCTGTAACAATAATTTCCCTATCCCATACCTGCATCCCTCCAATTTTCTTTTATTATTATTATTATTATTATTATTATTAAATAACAAAAATTACTTTTTATTTTTTATTTTTTTAAAAAAAAATTAACTGGAAATTCGACAAGAATTACTTGTAATTAATATGTGTTTAGGTCTTACATGGTGCAGGTTGGACTTGTGGCGGTACCACCGTAACTCTATGGTGTTCCCTCCCTCATCGCTCGTGAATCCCACGTGCAGTGGCTGAAAATTAATAAATTAAAAAATTAATTAACATTAACATAATTAATTAAAATTAACATTTTCTTTTTCAATAACTTTACCTGATGAATATCCCCAACGAAGTGCGATAAAAACAGTAACGCTTCCGTCAAGTTATCTGCAAAAACCAATAAAGAAAGAAACCGCCGTCTTTAAATATATTCTCGGACCCGGGTCGGTTCGGGTCGGGTCGGGTCTGGGTGACTTACTTTTAGCGTCGGGGCCTTGTTTTGGGATGGCAGTGAGTTGAGTGGTGAAATTCCGAATGGCACCGGCGACGCACATGTTGAGCTGGGCGGCAGTGTTATGGCAATCCCCTGAAGAAAAGGCAGCGTTTTAATTGAGTAATGGGAAGAAGAAGATTTTTGGTTTTACAGGAAAAGGAGAAGGAGGAGGGAGATACTTTTGTAGAGGAAAGAACAGGCATTGTCCGGCGTGTTGATGTAGTGAAGGGGACTGGTCCACCGGTATTTAGACCAGCGTCGGATTTGGTCAGCCCATACACACATCGCCGAGAGATTCCCGCCGGCGCTTTCAGGTAGCAGAGCTTGAACTGCCTCTGTTGCCTCTGGATTCAGGAGCTCCTGGGCAATTTGACATGTTAGGACATGGCCTTCTTTGCTCCATCCTTGAGAATTAGGCAGGAGAAGGAAGGTAAAACAGAGCAAAACCAGAAATCTAAAGAGCCACATTTTTGTTCCAGATCAATGGCGAACGGAAAGTTGGGCTATAAATATAAATATATGCAGATAAAGACACGCAGGTGTATTGTATTGTAATTGTATAATTGTTATTATTATAAGAGGTGTTGTTTGAGTGCAAGCAATTGGGTTGAAATATTGGCTCATTTTTAAAGCACCACAAGCCTGTGACGCCAAGCAAGTTGGGGGAATTTTATTAAGCCCTCAAACAGATGCTCACTAGTTTTGCTTTATCTTTAAGAGTTGTCGATCATACTCAAAATCTGAGTTTAATCTTGACTTAGAAGGATATGCTTAGCATATACAAGTCAAGTCCAACGTTGTTTGTTGGGAGTTGAGGGGAAGGAAAAGAGGCTCCTAACTAAGATAGTTTGTCTCACCTTTCAAACAATTGAGAATAAAGTGGCGAACAACTGCGTAACGCGTGAGAATCTATCGAACTATTCGGACCAAATCCTGAATCAAGCAAAAAAGTGTTGTGTTGATGAGCCTGCATAGTATTAGGTCGTTGGTTAGGTAAAAGCTGACCAAATAATGATGCTTAGCTGATCCTTTCGGATGATCAGCCACACTGGGACTAAGACACAGCTGAGACTCCTACGAGGGGTTAGACAATGGGCAAAAGCTCGATCCAGCAATATCACGTGAGTGAAGAAGGGCAATGTCGCTTGTAAAGCTCTTTCATTGAGTGCACGATCATGACAAGACTCTAGGAAGAAACCCTAACTAACTCCGTGCCTACGGTAAGACAAGGTGGGAGGGGAGGGGGCTGTTGGAAGATGAAAGTCTCATGTCGACTAATTTAGGGAATGATCATGGGTTTATAAGTGAGGAATACTAACTCCATTGGTATGAGGCCTTTTGGGGAAACCCGAAGCAAGCTTATGCTCAAAGTGGACAATATCAGAGAGTTGTGTTCTTCTATGGGCACTCAAACATGAAATGAAGCATTAAGAATATTTTTTATAATTTAATTAATGATATCTACTTTTTGTTTTCAAAATTAAAAAAAAAAAACATTTTTTAAATACTTTTAATTAATAAAAGTTTGATCTAGAATAAATGTGAAATTCATAGTAAAAAAATAATGGAAAAACAATCTTAATTTATATTAAAAATAATTAAATCCCTAAAACAAAATTGTGTGATACACCAAATTGTGCTGAAATTAGTCTGACAAAACTTCCATAAATTTTAATGGTTAAAAAAAAAGTCAGATTAAAATTTTTGTATTAAAATTTACCATCACTTGCCAATCATGGTACCGCTGCTGAACAATTTCTGGGTCAATCTCCTTCGTCTTCCCCATTCTCTGTAATTTGATCGGCGCGCCACTCAGGGGCAACTTTCCGCTGTAAAGGAGCAGAACCAACTGCAACGAACCATTCCGATTCGAAGTGAGTAATCAAAACCTTTTATCTTATCTATTCATATTAACTACAACTTCGGCTAGATCGCAACGAATCTGAAAGTCTAGGCTAGTTCTCAGCTTCCGTTGGCCCCTCACCCCCAAAATCCCAAATACTGATCGCCGAAAGTGAAACCTTCCTGGATTTTGCGTAATTTCTTTAACTTTGCCCTGCAAATTGCTTTAAATTATCCATAAGCTCGAAACCGAGAATTTGCAGCTGTACGGTGTATATTCTCCAAGGGCATAAATTTGCGTTTCTATTTGTTTCTGCAGTTCAGATTGTTTATGTTGATAGCACATGTTGAGTTATTTTAAGAACGCAAATAGCCATAATTAGTAATTAGGTTGAACGGTATTTGTTATTGCTGATTCTAGGAACTGTTTTCCCAATATCATTTAGAAATCAAGTTAAAACGACCGTATATGGCATTTAGCTTAATATAAGTATATTGATTTTCCTATGTTCTTTTTGCAGATTCTTCCATAGGTTTTCTTTCTTCTGTGGAATAATGGATTTCGCCACTTTATCCACTTTGAATCCTGAACAGCTGACTGTATTAGGATCTGGATTCTGCGTGATGTTGACAATGCATTACACCGTGCAGTTATTATCTCAGCATCTCTTTTACTGGAAGAACCCTAAGGAGCAAAAGGCCATAGTTATTATTATATTAATGGCTCCCTTATATGCACTTGACTCATTTGTGGGTTTGCTACATATCAAGGGGAGCAAGGAATTCTTCATGTTCTTAGATTCTGTTAAGGAATGTTATGAAGCTCTGGTGAGTTTTTTCAACATGGTTTAATTTCACTTTGCCCTGTGCCTACTCAAGTTGAGTTAATAGTAATTGCCTCTTGCCTGTATGTNAAGGCATTGTTTGGAGTTCCAACTTTATTTTGAGCGCATGTTTCTGTCTGCCCTTTTGCCTATACCAGTTTTTTCCCCATGTATTTTTTACTTTTCCTTAAATTATGGGTGCTGAAGGTAATGTGCAACCAACTTATGTCAGATAACCCGTTGACAAAGATTTGTAACGAATTTTTAGCACTGATGCAAATTCACTCGAGTCAGTAGGATACAGAATTTTGTTATTTTCAGCAGAACCTAGTTTTTCCCAATAGTTTCATCCATTGTCGGTATATATACTTTTGGCATCTAATTGTTTTAATTTGTCTCTATTCTCTGAATTCCCACATGTATTGTTAAGGAATATGAACAATTTCCCGTCTTCTGTCCTTCATTGAATTCGTTTCCGTAATTATGTTACTGTTCATACTTCATATTGACATGCCATCCACTATTCAGGGTGTGGTGCTAGATATACTTGTTGCACTGGGCATTATTGGGTCAACCCACATCTGGTTAGACGTTGAGCAAGTCGAAGAGGCGTTCCAGAACGTGTTGATATGTTTAGAGATGATTGTGTTCTCTGTTTTTCAGCAGTATGCCTTCCATGTTGGACCTTACAGTGGAGAAGTTGAAAGAAAACTGAAAATGAAAAAGAACGATTAACGCTGGAAGTAGGTTTGATGAAAATCTTTGACAGAGAAATGAGTTGAAGTTAGTGTTTGATGAGTGTTCCATGTCTGAACGGTATTTATGAACCTTGTGGAAGATCTGTTCTTTGCTCACTTTCAGTCTGGTTGTCTTCAACAGAAGTTGAAAAATGTGTAATCAAGGAAGCAGAATCGAGACTAGACAATTCTTTTGTTGAATTCGTGGAAATGGCCTTTGAACCATCCGTGGCCACCGACGTAAGAAAGTCTAGTGGGTGTTAAGGATCACGATCCTCCACAATTGTAATATGGTATGATATTATCCACTTTGAGTCTAAACTCTCGTAACTTTATTTTTAGTTTTTCTATAAGAGCTCGTACAGATAGAGATAGTGTTAAATGGAGTCTACCCCTACCCCTAATCATCCAGAGGAATTAGTAAACTAAAACCTAAAATTAGGTCAGAGATGGGAAGAATTAATCTCAGCTGGCGGGGAATATACTCCCGTGGCACTGACACGGACACGCGTCAGTCAATGGAAGCATGGACGGTGGGTCAGTTACGGCGGCAGTGTAATAGAAATAACTAGCTGGACAGGACCATCTACTTTGACGCCCCAAAAATAATAATTATTAATTTTTTTAAAACTCTTTTAATAATTTCCACATTTCGCCATTCGTGCCAGTTTCGTCCCCGGATAATGCTCCCTCAATCTCATCCGACGTGTTGTCACTGTCCATCTTCGTTGACAATTTTACCGGCAACCGGGTTTATTGGGATTGTCGGTATGTTTTGTACTGCCATCTTTCAGCGGTTTGGTTAACAAACTGTTTGTCCTTTTGTTTCGATTTAAACTGTTTGTCCTTTTTAAATATTAATTTACCTAATTACCAATTAACGTTAGCTTAATGAACAAGTAATTAAGTCAACCTGAAAGTCCAAACAGTTAATCCAAAATTAAAGTCGGTTGCTTCCATTTAAACGCGTAAAACATCAATTAACTTCATAAATTAAGTGATTAGATAAACATTTTGGTGTCAAATCATTTTGATTTAAAAAAATGCCTTTATTTTGGACCCATCAATTTTGGAGCAGATTCCGACATATCCCGCTCGACCACAACATTTTCATAATAAATATACATGTAGTTTTCACTTTTTTTTTTTTTTTCTCATTTATTATTTTAATGTTGTTACAATTAATGCATGTAGTTGAATTTTCAAAAGGAAAATATATATTTTCACACTGTTTCAATATACATATATTTAATTCCATTATAGTATTTTTAATATTTACTATGAATTTTTATTTTCATTATTTATATATGAAAAATCTTAAAGGGAAAATTTTAACCATTAAAATGTGTTAGAAATTTATTTATTGCGTCATTAAATGGGGTCACAGAAATAGGTTAACATGGTTTTTTAAATATATTTATTAATTGTAAAGGTTTGAATAATGAATAATGAGATTGAACAATAACAGCAAAATTATTTGTTTAATCTAATCTTAATATTTCATTTAAGGTATGGTAGAAAGTGTTTTGTTATTATATATTAACAAGGCATTCCCTTTTAATTAATCAAAATTATTTGTTTAACCTAATCTGACCGATTGAGATGATCTCCAATACGTGTAAATTCATTAACATTTTAATATAAAAGTCAACATTCTTCGAGGTTGACTTGAATGGACTTAACTAATTAACATGGCCCACGTGTACTTTCTTTTTCCTTTTTCGGTGAATATTTTTAATTTTGATTAATTAAATCGTTGTATAATACACATTTTCAATTTTTAATGGTGAGTCTTGTTCCTCATTTAAATTATAGAAATGGTAGGTATTTCTTAATCTTGCATTTTTACTTTGGGAATTATATTCTTTTAACTTGACTCATCACTACAGCACTAGATGTCTGCATTTAGTTNAATTTATAAAATATCATCAAACATAGAATTAATCCAAATTAAATACACTTAACTTTTAAGTTTATAGAATCGAGTCACTGGTAATAAAAGCATGTCTTATTGGTACGTGGAGATATTTTTCACTACTTCAAGGCAAGTAGGTAATATGTTCGTATTACAAGTGATGATCCTGAACTTTCCTATGCCGTTGTCGCCGGAACAATTTCTAATGGTTGCTTCTAGGTGGATTGTGGTGCTACCATTTCTTTAGGATACCTTTCGGCTTCAGCTAAAACTATTTCCGTTTCGTTTTTATAGATATTCAGGTTTGTACGGTAGCTCCACTTTGAATACGGAATGAACTTTGTTAGCTGAGTGGAGTTATAGTAGACAAATCTATAAAGGAAGGACAGTTGATCGCATTTGGCGCGAAAACCACATACCGGGAGTTCTTTACTCCCTCAAGACTTGCTTCTTATTTTGTTTTTCTTCCTTCATTCATCCCGTTTTATATCAATAGGGAGCTACGAGTAAGGTAGCTTCACTTTAGAAAGATAAGAAACTAACGGGTCATTTTTTCCTTGATCACTTAACTCATGAGCCCAACTTTTACAACCCCTCATATGCAGCATATGAGCGGATCTTCACTAAAACCTGGCACTTTTTGGCAGATGGATAAAGCCCTTCACTTAAACATAAAAACAAAGAAAGCTGCATGAGAATATCGAGGTCAGCAGTTATTGGATTCAAATTTTAAATCTTGATTCGAATCCTATAAGACGATGCTTTCTCGCATGCAAAATTCATGCATTTATTTATATTAAATGTTCAGGTCGATTATCCAATGAATCTAATAATTAGAAAATATGGTGAATATAAGAATGATTAAATAAATCGATATAAATAAAATATATAAATACTTCCAAAGAGGTAAATCAACAAGAAAAAGAAAAAAGGAAAAGAAAATTATGAATCTGACATCTTTAAAAAAGTTTTTATTTTTATTTTTAATAAAGAAGAAAGCTTATCCACTGAATGCATAGAATTGAATGAAGTCCGTGGTCGGCAGGGAAGGTCGTGTGCGGTGGCGGAAGCAGTGGCACATGTGTGATGGCGGAGGAAGGCCATGGCGGAACCGGTGGGCCACCGCTTCAGGATCCTGGAACAGCCACCGGGAGTAACGGTCAATTAAACGACCGTTGAGGTTGGGGATATCTTTATGAATATACTAAAATAATATATATATATATATAAAAAGGTGTTGGCTGAGGTTGTAAAATGGCTAAAATGGCAGTAAAGCGTAACTTTAAGACCAAGTTGTGGCTGCCCATCTGTAATTAATAATTCAAAAGATGGCCACCAAATTTGTTATCATAATTTCAAAGCTTTATTATATTCATTATTATTTTTTATTGAATAAATATGTTATTTATATTTATAACCTATGGTTTTATTATCAAGATTACTCTTATATATATGATGGCATATAATTTATTTACTTTTGTTTTTAATATTTGAAAACATATGGCTCCACGTTCATATTAATCTTTATGGATTTTAATGGTTCTTTAAATGAACAAATAAATAATTAAATATCTCTTTTTATGACACCATCACTTCAATGCTTCTCTTTATTTATTTTGTTTCCACTTCTTTAAATTCTGGGCCACCCTTAAACCGCTTGGATTATTTGACCCAATTCAACACTCCACGTACTTTCTAGTTCTTCATTATCACCCGTCCATCTTTCCCCAGCTCATTCCCAATGTCTAATCCAACGGCTCATATTCCGTTTCAAACCGTGTCCCTTCACTCCGTTCCTATATATATGAATTGCGAACCGAACGATAAGCCCACACCACATCTGCACTTCGAATAAGGACACTCTGAGTCTTTTCATCTACGACCGGCTACATCACCGGCGAAGTTTCAGATAACTACTACAAACAAGAAGGAAAATGGCATGGTTGCTCTCTTTGAAGGCTTTATTGATGTCGGCCGGAGTTGTTTCCTTGGCTCTGGCTCTGAAGGTCTCCGTTCCTTTGGTTGTTGAGTTTTCCGTTCTTTATGTGCCTCTGATTTGGAACTCCATGATTTCTTGCCTGAGGCCTCCTTACATTTACATTATCATCAACGGCATCATCATCTCCATCGTCGCCTCCTCGCGCTTCAACCAGAAGGAAGCCGACGCTTACGTTGGGATTCCTTCTGCAAATAACGTTCCGGAGGATATCGGATACAGGGAGATTGTTTCGGATTTCACTACTGTAGAATCGCCGGCGGTTTACGAACAGAGAGATGAACTGATTGTTTCGGAAGTGAAGGCTATCGATGCAATAGATTCGCCGATTGAAGAAGTAATTGTTCCGGAAGTGAAGGCGGTGATCTTACCGAGAGAAGAAGTAATTGTTCCGGAAGCGATTAGCTCTGTTGAAGCTGAAGCAGAGGATGAGGACAAATTCATCATATCGGCCAATCCGATCTGGAACTCGCCGGAGAGGATGAGATTTCCAGAGAAACCACTCGTTTCTTCCAGATTCAGCCACCGTAAATCGGCGAAATCGAGTCCTGAAGGTAATGATTAATCGATTTCATATCAATTTCATATCAATTTCGCAATTCTTTTAAAAACTGCAAGCAAGCATTAGGTTACCTAGTAATTAATTTGATAAACAGTGAGAATCAAACTCGAACAACTTTTTGGTCGGCGTCGGGGAGAAATAGCCGGCGCTGTAGTCAGTTTCTTTACGTCTCTTTTACGCTATGAAATAAAAATCAACTTTGGCATGTCATAAATGAACAGAGACTGACTATAACCATACAGCTACCACTTGCGTTGTGCAATGTGAGCGTCGTTTTCACGCACAAATTTACAAACAATAAGAAAGGGCAAAAGGCCAAACACAGCCATAAGGATTGTTAGGTCCAAAATTTCTCATAACGGATAAACAATAAAATATTCTGATCGCCGATCTGTTTACCGGTGAAATCTGTTTCAGGCGGAAAGGCGTTGGGAGTAATATCGAAGGCGAAACGGCACGAGACGCTAGAGAACACGTGGAAGGCGATAACGGAAGGCAGAGCAATGCCGTTGAGCAGGCACATGAAAAAGTGCGAGACGTGGGAGAATCACTACCGTCAGATTAGCGCCGGCGAGGTCGAGTCGTCAGCGGTGAAGAAATCGGAGACTTTCAAGGATCGGACGAATCAGGCATTGACGCCGGTGAATGCGTCGGCTCAGGCGATGAAGCTGAGGAAAGAGCCGTCGATGAATCAGGACGATTTGAACCGGCGAGTGGAGGATTTCATAAGAAGGTTCAACGAGGAGATGAGGTTGCAGAGGGAGCAGTCGTTGAAGAAGTACTGGGAGATGGTGAATCATGGAGATAACTGAATTTACAGTCTCTTTTGGAAGCTTTTCTTCCTTTCTGGTAAATTTTGATTGGTCCAAATATACAAAATTAATTACTTTATTTTTATTTGTAAAAAAAAATTAAATCATAATTATAGAAGGTGTCCTATACTAGCTACTTAGGTTTTGTATTAAGTTTTTTTTTTTTTTTTTTTTTTTTTTTTTTTTTTTTTTTTTTTTTTTTTTT